>NW_004949190.1:591634-607083 GCF_000317375.1 Microtus ochrogaster
GTGCCTAAGGAGAGGTCCCCAGTTAGTTCCTGGGGCAGCTGAAGATAGGGAACCTGAAATGATCCTATCCTATAGCCTTACTGATAAATATTTTGCATATCACCACTTTCGCTTTCTTGACTTTGCTCTAGGTGAATACTAGTGATAATTACTTCAAAAATAAAAATACGTGATGGCAATCTGAGGCACTTCTAGTAACTCTCTCTTCTCCATTCCCTTGCATTCATTCGGAATGAATATTACAGTCTTGGGCTCTGGATCTGGATACATAGATTAATTCTGAGCTCTGCCAAGTGATGTGATCCTAGGACAGTTACTAGATCATGCCAAGCATCTTTTGACCACTTGTAAAATAATAATGATGAGACATACCTATCAACGTAATGTGGAATGAATAACATAATGTTATCAAATGTTTATCAGACTAGCACACAATGATATTTTAATTTTGTTATTTTATGATTATATGAAAAGAATTTATTTCTTATCCCTTAAACCAGTGTTGTCTTGTCATCATTGTGGTCCTCCCTCTATTTTCTAGCTTTTATTTTTTTCTTTCCACTTTCATACAAGCACACAAGTATTTGTACATGAACAACTTTCAATTTCCCATTTGATATTTCATTTAGTTTTCTATTTCATTCTCCACGGGGATGGTAGCTAGGAAGGAAAATTGATGGATAGTTTATTTGCTCAGAGATGGTCCTGGTAACGTTGGTGGGCTAAACTATGCCCAAAGGGACAAAAACAAAGAGGGGGAGGGAAGAAGAGGCAAAGAAAGAAACTGAAAAGGAAAAATGGGCCAGATAAGAATTTTTAAAATGATCCTGAGAGCAAACAGAGGTCACCCTCCATAAACAAGAGACTGCAGCTGGCTGCTTCAACGGGCACACTCTTATCGTGTCTCCACTCCTCCTTTTCTGGCAAAGTATAAAATCTAGCTTTTCCATAAATGTCTTTGGCTGATTTTTATTTAGACAGCTCCATTATTACTTCATGGTTGTTGCCATTTTTTTCTGGGGTCAATTCTCAAGTCAAGGCAACTAGACTACAATGGGTTCGAAGGACATGCTTGCTGTTATGAGTCATGTAGTCTTGTCTCACAGAAAACCTCTGTATCCTATCTGAGATGCTTCACCCACGTGAAGATGATCTTGGCAGCTATGCTAAGACTTACATTATAGTAAGAAGAACTTTCAACTAATCAGAAAAAAAAGACCTAGAACCTAATTTTCCCTCTACTGCTAACCAATTATAGGATTTGGGCAAGTCTTTCCACTCAAATCCTCGATCCTAGTTAGGTTTCTATTGATGTGATAAAAAAACAAACTATGACCAAAAACAACTTGTGGAGAATATGGTTTATTTGGCTTACATATCCCAAGTCACTCCACATTGAGGGAAGTTCAGGCAGGAGCTCAAAGCATGGAGGAACATTTTATTGGCTTGCTCTCTGGCTTGCTCAGCCTGCTGCCTTTTTATACCACCCAGAATCACCCTCCCTGGGGTAGTATCATCTACAATGATCTAGGTCTTACCACATCAATCATAAATTTCCTATAGGCATGACTTGATGTGGGAGTGATTTCTTATTAATAAAGAAACTGCCTAGGCCCATTTCATAGGCCAGCCCTTAAGTAGGCGGAGAAAACAGAACAGGATGCTGGGAGAAAGAAGCTGAGTCAGAGAGTCGCCATGGTTCTCCCACGCCAGACAGACGCAGGTTAAGATCATTCCTGGTAAGCCAGCTCATGGACCACACAGAATAATAGAAATGGGTTAGATCAATATGTAAGAGCTAGCCAATAAGAGGCTGAAACTAATGGGTCAGGCAGTGATTAAAAGAATACAGTTTCCGTGTAATTATTTCGGGTCATAAGCTAAGCTAGCAATGTGAGCAGTGGGTGCTGGGGACCCAGCCCCCGCTGCTCTTATTTCAACAATGACTCATGAAGACATTTTCTAAATTAAGACACCCACTTTCCAGATATGTCTAAGTTTGTGTCAGATTGGCAAAAACCAAACAGCACGGCCTCATTCCCTAATCTTTTCAAGAGAAATAGAACTATCTGCTCCCTCTTGACCACATAACCTTTTTGAGAGGCTCATCTGAGTTCAGTCAATGCTAAAATTTGCACGGATGGTATTGTTAATGAAGGTGGCTGTGGTCTATATGGGTCAAGGGTTCTGCCTCTTATTTCAGTTGTTACACTCTACAGGGACTTGCCCAAATCTCTAAGTCTTTGTTGATTCACCACTTAATAGCCACTGTGGTGCCCACAGGGAGTTATAAGCAGTTGGCAGGGTTTTTCTGAACTACCTGTTATTCTTTACTATGGGTAGCTGATGCCATGCTGTGGACTGAATGGTACCTGGCATGAGAGTGGAGTGTAAGTGGTGTGGTGTGCCAGCAGGCAAAGGCTGTGGTCACGGCTGTGAGACATTATTAGCTGGGTGTTTTCAGGTTTTCCTGGAGAGAGAAAAGGATTAGAAATAAAGTGCTTTAAAAATAGAATTGAAAATGCGGTGAAAGCACAAGGTATTACATTTTTGTCCCTCTCATTTACTATGCCTAGTCTACATTAAAGGCCATGTTACCATGTTTCCCATGTAATATCTCATTCCATCATTCCCTTATCCCTGGAGAGAATAATTAAATTGGTGAAAAAAATTTATATTTGAAGAGAAAGTTTAAAGAGTTTTCCAAGACCACACAGCTTGAAGTTGGCAGAGCCTTTAATGCAATCCTAAGATTATTTTGAGAAGTGATAACACTGGCCCATGTTTACAGTCAGGAGAACCTATAATTTCTACAAAGCCAAAAGCCAGATGTTGGAGCACACGAGGCCTGATTATCTATAAGATGAAGATCATAGAACTTGTCTCTCAGTATGTGGCCACATCCCATAGATCATCAGTCACTAGGGAACTTCTTCTTCAGTACCAGGAGGTTGCTAAACGATAATGTTGAACACAGAGTCCCATCCATTTGATATATATGAGGATGAGTTCAACTGTCCAAGGCCAAGAGGTAACTATCTATGAAGTATTTACTTAGTCCTATGACCTTGTCCATAGCTTCTTTCTTACATGAGTTCAAAGGTAATCAGCCTTTATGTATGTCAAATAGTTCAGATATGTTATAGACCCACTATGCCTCCCACCAAAATTCTTTATAGAAACTATTAAATTTATAATAAAAATATACTTGAAACTACCTACTTTAATGCCTTGAAAGCATTGGGTGTTATGATTTTCAAATAGTATTCTTATTGATCAGGTTGGCAAAATTTATATGTAACCATTGAATCAATTTTTACATGTTTTATTGCTAGATGAAATCAAATAGTTCTTTTTTCAAATTTAATAGTCATTTGTAGTTTCTCATTTAGAGATTCTTTATTTCTTTTGCTCATTAAGTGAGAGGATATTTGCAAAATATCAGCCACAAAATAAGCAAGCACTCATGAAAGGTAGCTATAGTTATTATGAAGGATGATAAGAGATGGTGAGGTGATGTACTTCCCATAGAAGGAAGCAAGGCTGGGGATATCATCAGTGACTGCAGTATAAAATGCATCATCACATGTAAGGTCACAACACATAGATACCAGTTTAGCTTGTTATCATCAATTCACTCTGTAACTTTGAAAGATTTTTTTTTCCTTCTGTGGGTCTGACCATAATAAGTACCATACCATCTTCTGTTCACCTGGGTGGGGTCCTATGCCCATCATCATTACATCAGAAAGGACCTCAATGCCCTAAGCTGCTTTAAGTCAAGAATCATGCATGGAAAATACCTTTCTGACAGAATGAGTAGTTATGTGAGGAGGATAGGAACTCTCTAGAGAAGACTAAGGGGACAGACAGGGAAGGACAGTGATAGAGAGAGATGAATAGGAACAAAATATAAAACTGTATGTATAAAATATCATAATAAAAATCTACTACTTTGAGTTGGGAAAATGGCTTAGAAAGTTCCACTACACAGTCCAGAGCACACATGAACTTGGACATGGCAGCTCATGTCTATAATAACAGACTGGCTACCATGGGATTGGAGCCAGAGGAATCTCTGGAAGCACTATGTTCTGCTAGCCTGGTGTAATCTGTGGCAAGCAATAAGAGATTCTGTCTTAAATAAGGTGGAAGCAGAGAAACTACACTCAAGCTTGTATCTGACCTTGACACATGTGGTATGTACACACCAGTTATCACAGACCTAAACACAAACACATGCACATATGTCCTGTATGTATAAATATTTAAAAAGAAAAAGCCATTACTTTGTGTGCTACATTAAAAAGATAGGGGGGGAAGAAGATGTCTTGCTGACATAAAGTACAGCATCACCAATGGGACTCCAGGAAAAGGAACTATGATAAGTAAGATGCAAGGTGCAAGAAAACAAAACCAAAATGGGTAAAATTGAGAGCTCATTAAAAAAATAAAAGAAACTGGAAGAAGATGTGCTTTAAGGGGTAGTAAGTTTCCTTTTACTCCTAGGACATCATCAAAAGTTGGTGATATTAAATATATTCAAGAATCAACAAAGGATTAGACGTCTTTACCATTGCTTCCTGATCACAAATCAGTGGTAGACAAATAAACTTTGGGGGAACCTAGGTTAAGACAGAACTTTGCAGTGATACTCCTGTGCCATTCTCACGATCATCTTAGCATCCTTCATGAGATTTTTATACTCATCCACAAATTTCAGAGGTGTAAATGTCAACCATTCCTTTCTCCAAAAGCAGCTATTTTGAAGCCAGTTTTACTCAGCAGTTACTGGACAGACATGACTGACACATGGCTTTTGGTGAAGCTGTTTCATTAATGTGTTAGATGTCACTTATTGATTCATATTCTCTCCATATGTGAGGTTTCTGTTGTTATTAAATAAAAGGAATTATGTCATTGAAACAGATGCCATCATTTGTCAGATTTATATCTCACCCAGCCTTACCTGAACCTGCCATTTAACTTTAGCGTCTTAGTCAGCAAAGAACATCCATTCATCCACTCTCTGCCACCTGTCACTTTCAATTAAAGACCTGGAAACTGCCTCCAGGTGAGGTGGCTCAGCAATGGTCTATGAGAGAGTGCTGGCATTACTTTAAGCTCAACTGACCAGGCTGATGCCTTAATAGACCATGCAGACAAAGGGCTGTGGGAGAACTAGGGCAGAAAAGATTTCTTGCTCAGAGAATCTGGCTAGACTACTGGAGCCCAAGCAAAAGTAGCTTTCTGGATGATTGGAGATGGGGTGTCACTATTCCTAAACTGAAACAGAGCTTTTCAAGCCAGCAAAGCAACACAAATGTAAGACATAGGTAAATGAATATCCCCAGAGTAGCCAGGCTAGTCAAGACCAATAGCCTGACTCACTTATTTCTTCACTTATGTCTTGAATTCTCTCTAGAACCTGTCAACTACTGGGGCTGTCCCCTAGCATCCGAGGGTCTTGGTTGAGGTATACCTGTTGATCCTGGGTATCCAAGGATATGTCAGAAATGTTTGGCCTCAAGGTTCCCCCAGGGGCATTTAGCATCCCTAAGAAAAGTGAATATAACAAAATACTATCTTTTAGAGGTTTTCAGACTCTCTAAGGCTTGAGTTAGGACTAGAGGTTTTCACAGACCACAAGACTTGAATGACAACTAGAGAGAATGTGGCTGAGCAACTACAAGTATGGTCTTGGAATTGGAGACCTGAGTTCCTGTCTATATGGTTGAATGCTAATGGATAAATTACTTAACCATGCCAAGCCTTAGTGTTCTTCTAACTGAATTGGGAATGAAAATAAGTGTCCCTGATTCTGGTTCTCTGGGTGTTTGAAGAAATTATAGAAGATAGAATGTGGGTAAAGTACTTAACATTCTCAGACAGAGACTAAGTGCTCAATAGATATGAAGTCTTAATCACTATTACCATCTTCATCAGAAATTAATTACTTGAAACAGAAACATAGTTACTTAAAATATATACATATATTTCCACACTTTTCAATGCACATTATTTTTATGTATACTTCAACATTACATCATTATTAAGAGAAAAGGGGGAAAACGATAAGACAGAGCAGTTCAGAACGGACAACAAACCACGCTTCCTGCTCCCACCTATTTCCTGGGTATCTGAGCAACCTCAGAGGACCAATTCAGGAGAGTGTAAGAACAGTGAGGAAACCTTGGTATCATGCCTAGAAGAGTGCTCTGTACAGAGCAAACAACCTTTTTTTTCTAGTTATTGTGATGTTGCTCTCTCTGTAACTCAGTCCTATTGTGATTCTGTTAGCCTTTATACCTCTATACTAGATCAGAGAGGAGTTTGCAGTGACAGTAGTGGTCTCGAGTTGCTGGAAGTTTGGGGACTTATGGAATGGACACTACCGGGTTATAGGTAACTAACCCAGTGGTACTAGATGAGAGAAAGAGGCCATCTTATTAACTGAAGTCATTGTGGCTTTAAAAGGCAATTATTTTTCAATTGTCCCCACAGTTGAGTGGGTGCTTCAGCAGCTCTTACGCTGTGGTCCTCTGTCTTTCAGCCCCCACCTTACCAGTCGGTTCTACATGTATGCTTCTGACTGACAAATTCGCCAATTTCTTCAAATATTTGCTAAAAGCTTCCCAAAGCAGGAAGCCTGAGGGCTGCACAGCACTCTGAGAGAGATGAAGCAGTGGTTTCCATGACAACATTTTGGCACTTATTAGTGTTTGTGTAGGCACTGAGACAGGATCTGGGGTCCAGACAGTCTCTTACTGTGAAGGGCTGAGAAGAAAAGAGGACTCAGGAACAGGATTGCTTTCGCAGGATTGCCTTTTCAGATATTAGCCCTAGGACATAGTCTTCAGAGAGCATTTTGGGCAGTTTGGTCATTTGTCTCTATAGAGCTACCTTTAGTGTTCCCTTGGGAGCTCAGAGTCACTCTCCTTATTCAATGCCCACTGTCTTGTTAACCAGGTTTAGCTTCCTCAAATATCCCTTTATCATAGAACATACTCCTCTACCCAAAACCTTTCCTGCTTCCCCACTACCAATATTTACCTTCTGGCATCAGAGGCCTTACACATTATCCTTTCCCAAAGCTCTGGCCGCTTTGACCACATTTCTCCCACTATGTAATGGCTACTTCAGCAAGGCCTTTCTGCCTGTTTACATTTTACAGGTGTTTCTATTTCCATACTATTCTCTTTCCTTGGGTTCCCGAAACCATAGCCCATGCTTCAAGGACTTACTTTTCTTTTAAGACCCATCCCAAATATCACTTTCTTCAAGAAACTTTCTTTACCACTTTAACTCAATGGAAACCTCTTCTATTAACTCAAATTTAAGCACTGCTCAGATTGGCCACAAAGAAGGCACTCCAATGCATAATGCATTCTCAGTTGTATTACTAGTCTGTACAATTAGAGAGAAGGCCTCGCCCCAAAAGAAGACTTTTTTTCTGCTCCCATTACCCTCAATACAGGCCATGCTCTTATGAAATTCCACATATCTGCAAAGTGCCTACCCCAATGCCTGGTATATGGGAGCTTTTGGATAGACATGTGACATTATTACAATTGTCCTCAACTAGTTCTTGTTTCATGCCCTTGTACATCTGTCACCACTTCTATTCATGAGCCTCATATAATGTCCCTGAATCTTCATTTAGTCTTGGGCTTGAAACCTTCATGAGTCATTAGCTTGGCAAAACTCAGTGAGTGGCTATTGACCTTATTTTCACCCTATGCTGTTGCCTGCTTACCCCTCCAGCTATCAGGATGGGTTGCATCATTTTTATCTATGAATAACACAAATAAACAATTCTCAAAGGAGAGAGAGCCAAGCATTAATCCAAGCACAGCATTCTTCTGAATGTGGAACACTGCACAGGTATTGCATAGCCAGGAAGCCAGGTCTTCTGGCTGTACTTATTCTCTTGTACTGTTTCCCAACCCTGGAACAAGACATAGAGAAAGTCCACATGTGATACACATACACTGAATAGTTTAGTGCTAATTTTCCAAAAGGAAACTCACTGGGTGGCGAAGTACAATTACACCCAAACTGCACAGCTATTGTGACAGCTCTTGTCCTTGTCTAGGCTCTGATGATGACCATGAGTGTTCCTGTGCTGGTGTTCTCAGCCTCTCACTTCCCAGGCCTTAGCAAATTGGACCTCAGAGAAAATAGTCCATTTATTTTGTTTTCTTTTAGTTCTCTTTCTAACTTTTCAAATCAATCATGATTACTTTGAGGCTAATGTAAATAGCTACTCCAACCAGCCCACGTTCCATTCACAAGGAAATGGGACTGGAGATCAATGTGTTTTCAAGAATTAAAATCTATTATTTTATATGTCAAAACAACTGGAAAGGAGAAATTCAAACACAAAAATAACCATTGCACTTGTTTGATAGGTGCACATTTTATACATGTATATAGTCATCACACTATCCCCTATTACTATGTAGTTACTGTATGTCAATTTCTAAAAAGTTGAAAGCATATTATGACAGTTTTAAAATCCTGCTTTAACCTCACCATAGATAATATGAAAGCATAGATATTGTAACTTCACTTCCTGAATATAGTGAGCTTAATTTTGTAAGTGGTCTCTGATATTTCCTATATTGGAAATTTCTAAAGGTCTGTTTTTATTATTTGCTTTTTCTTAAGGTAGCTAATAATTGTCTCTTTCTTCTTCTGTCCAGCTGTCTTTGTTTGCTGGCCACTGCATTTGACAGCTACTAGTAGGAGTCACTTGGATTCTACCATAGTTCTCTTTTCTCTTTCTTCAGATCTGTCTCTCTCTCTCTCTCTCTCTCTCTCTCTCTCTCTCACACACACACACACACACACACACACACACATGGATAGAGAGAGACAATGAGACAGAGAGAGGAGAGAGAGCGAGAGAACAAATTAGTTTGCTTTGTTCATTTTGCTATGGTGTTACTGTTACAGAATGATCGTACATGTTTATAATGTATTTTCTTGAACTGTTTAAATACAAGACACAAGTCTATGTGGTTGATGAGGTTCACTCATCCTTCAAATACAGTTGAAGGCTTAGCTCGCTGTGGAGAGTGTGTTCTACCTGACTTCTCACCACTGATTCTTTCTAAGTCTTTATTTCTGTTCCTTTGACCCACAAACCTTTCACCATGAAGGTCAAATGGGCTAACACTGGAAAGTATTTCTAGTGCAAAGGCAGCTATTTCTGTGCTCACTCTTCTTTCTAGGTTCCTACTGTCAATTCATTTGGCCTTTAATGCTTCCTATATTTCCAGAAAGTTCTATATTGATTTTATATTTTTATGTATATTTTTGTAATTTTCAACAATTTCAACTATTACAAAAACCCAAGGTATATCCCATATAATTTTGTCATCCTGCTCTGAAGTAGAAAGTTGGAATGAGATGTTAAAACACCTCCTGACTGATGAGAAAAGTTCTGGAATGCACTTGCTCAAAGCCTACAGTGAATTAGTGGCAGAGCTTGAAAGATAATGCAGACTTCTGCAAAGTGTCACTATCATATTATCAAATTTTAGCAAACAGCAGAGTGTCATGGTGATCCACTGTGCTGTCGTATATATCTGCTGAAGGTGACCTTTGTTTACTCCTAGGTTTCTTCCACCTTCTTTCCTCATTTTCTTTTAAATTCTTTCCTCATGCATATGGTGTGTGTGTGTGTGTGTGTGTGTGTGTGTGTGTGTGTGTGTGTGTGCTCATACACATCTGTATGGTTTATTATGGATTTGGTTGTATAGGTCTGAGGCCTTTGTATAAAAATCTTCCTTGATTGCAGTCCACCTCACATATTGAGGTATGGTCTCTCATTTAATCCAGAACTTTCCAACATGATGAGTATATGTAGCCAGCTAATTTTGGTGATTCACTGCCTTCACCTTCTGAGCACTGGAATTATACAAGGACTGCCACGCCTGACCAATACTTATGTGGTTCTTAGGATCTAAACTCCGGTCCTCATAACTGCATAGCAAGTGCTCTAATTACTAAGCCATCTCCCCAACCTATCGATCACCATTCTGTACTCTACTGCTCCAACAAGCAAGACCTGCTTCGTTTATTGGTCCTTTCCCCACCATTTGGGCAACAAAGCCTTAGAAAGAGAATGGGAAGATTTTCCAAATCTGTAATGTCAAGTTTGTGACATTTTCCTCCTTTCTCTCTATCCATGTGCTCTAGTCAACCCCCGAATGTAGTCTTGGGAGACCAGTTCTTTTCACTACTGCAGTGGCCTGACTGCCACTGCCTGTGACCAGGGTCTCCTCTGCTATCAACTCCTCCTTCCCGCTCTGTAGTCGCTCTGTATCCCTCAGGTGCAGCGTTTGAGAATGAAAGTACCAGAGTACTGGAGTGCTTTTCCACACGCTTGTTAACTTTCCCATCTGTGCTGTCATCTGTGACTACAGAAGCTGATCTTAGAATGTGTATAAGCAGGTTAGTGGAACAAAATCTTTAAAAAAAAAACAAAACCTTTTTCGTAGTTACCTATGTAAGCTGGATCATTGAGTTTGTGAATTTCAGACTTTTACAGGAAGCTGGTTTAGGAGACTCAAAAAGATAGGAGATAGAATAATCTGGCTATATCATAAAACATGAAAATTTGCAGTGGTGTATACCACCTCTATGAGGGAAATCCAGTGGACTGATAACCTAGCCACAGACACGCCCAGGCTTTTTTGTCTCTCCTTTCCTGCCCAATAAATGTGGCTTATGTCTTAGAGCTTACATAGTATTAGCTTATTACCTAGGACCCTTAACAGATGCTACAGGTATAGCCAGGAGCAGGTGTCTGGAAAGAGGCCAACAAGGGAAAGAGGTGGGAAAATGTATATGAAATTTATCCTGAACATCAGTGGTGTAGCAATAAGCACTAAGGTACTTGTACACCAATGAAAGGCAGAATCACACTAACACTTTCTTATATTATGAGCAGGTACGTCCAGACTGCTAGGATTATGGATTTTTTGTGACTAGTCACTGAATGTTTTCCCTTTTTAAACTTATTTTTATTTAATTAACATTTTTTTTCATTTATTTTACATACCGACCACAGTTTCACCTCCCTTTCTTCCTCCTGTTCCCTCCCCCATTTTGAGCATAGTGCCTCTGTCCGTACTTGAGAAGCATTATGGAGAGTTTAACATACTAGCTTCTTTTCCTTTGCAATTTTTTTCTATTTAAGATGGCCACTAAGTTTGTTTCTTCCCTATATTCAATGATTGTACCCACTTTCTGAGCTTTGTTTTTCCAAATTGCTATGCAGGAAGGTAAGAGGAAAGTCTAGGATGGAAAAGAAGTGGAAAGTTAGAGTCACGAAACAGAAGCTGGATCTAGTTTCTTAAGTAAGAGTCATATGTTTTGCCAGCAGCCCATGCTTACCTGCGTACTCTATCCTAGAGGCATTGAGTTTTTTTTTTTTTTTGTAAGCAATACTTACCTTCTTCTAGGAAGTTCTGCTTTCAGAACTTTAGGCAAGCATATTCATGTCTGATACATTCCATCCTGACAACTGTAGCCGTGGGCCAAGGTTGGGCTAGACAGTAGGGTAGTAGGCAACTCTCAGTTGCATTGGCATTGCTGCTCTAGCCTTAGTGGGAGTGTTTTTCAACATTAGTCACCTCTATTTGACCCCATCTCTACGCTTTTGTCTCGGCCACTGCCACACAGCTATGCTGAGCAGGCATGACCTTCTCTTTTACTGATCTAAATGTCACTCTGTAACCTCATCTATTATTGGTAACAAGGGCCACCCTAGCTGCCCTGCTCAACTTGAGGGACAGAGGGAAGCCTACATGGATGGGATGCACAGAGAGTTGCATAGGAGCTGAGGCAAGATGGCTTGTCTGCTGTCTACTACTGGCTGGACACTCCTGAGCACTTTTCATGTCTATATTCATTTGCTGTTAATCAAAGTAGGCAGTCAGCCTTGAAAGGTGGGAGGCTGACTTGTTTTTCCTATAATAAGTGGAATAAGATGATACAGGGGAGGGATTATTTCATGAGTAAGGAGTCTGTGATCAAACATGCATCTGACTTTAAACAAGCCACTGTTCTTCAGTTGGCTCATTTGTGAAATGTCCAGAGAGTCCTTGATCAGTTATCACATACATTTGTTGTTATACAAGTGATAGCGATTAACATGCTTTCAAAAGTATAAAATTCCATGCACTATCCTGCAAGGCAATTAGAGTATTGTTTAAGAACCAGTTTGCAGATGGGCTATGGAATCTTGTATCTCGGCTTGGTGATTTACTGCTTGTATATGACCTTGGGCAAGTCATTTATCCGCTGTGTGCATAAGTTTTCACATCTGTGCAATGAATACATTGAAAGTCATGGTTCTTGGAGATTTTCTAAAGGGAGATTAGATGATATGAAGAAAGGCTAAGAAAAGCATGGGAACACAATAATGTGTTAGATACTGAGTATTTTAGTCTCATATTTTCTCCTAGCCACTCTTTCCACACTAATAATCTTTAATGCAGCATAACATAATTAATAGTACAAGTCCATATACATGGCACATAACTCTTTTTACCCTAGGGCATAACATATATCTTGATCATAGCATATGTATGTTACATATTACCCATACAAGAAAGGGCGTTGGAAGTTCAATACTCCTTTTTCTCTAGTAGATAAGATAGGGGCCTTGTTAAAGCTGGTGAGCTCTGATGGTTGAGTCATATATTAGATGATATATATTTATGTAAGGAGGGAGAGACGGAAGTTATTTCAATACTCGATTTACTGACCTAACGTTATCATGTCTGAGTTAGAGAGAAGACTAATATTCAGTCCTGACTTTAGAGCCTGGACCATTTAGTGGGAGATATAAGACACACACTTAAACTTACGTTTTGATAATGTAAAGATAGAGTTATAGGCTGAGTGAACATAGAATTATAGGATGGATGAATATCAAAGTTATCATATTAAGTGAAGAATCATGGACTCAGAAAAGCAAATACTACATGTTCACTCTACTTGCAGATTCTAACACTTAATGTCTACAGACGTATACATGTAGGTGCGAGTGTGGGTATAGGCCATGCAACTAGAAAGTGAGGGAAAGGAATTAAGGAATGGGGCAATGGTGAAAGAATACATGTGACAACGTAGAAAAAAAACAGTAGGAATGGAAGGGTACATGCTTATGAAATATAATGCTTTGCACACTAATTTTACGATGATTAATAACAGTCTCCACATATTCTGTATAACCCGAGAGGCCTAGCTTCATGCCAATGTTGACAGTTTTTGTACAAGCTGTGCAAGTACAAAGTGCTGTGGTAAATAGAAAGTGGAGGAATCATTGCTTGCTGAGGGCATCATAGAAGGCATCTAAGCAGGAGAATTGAGAGAAAATGGCACCAAATAAGCTCTGAGCTAAGGACATCCACAGAGTATAAATGGTGATTGCCTTGTGCTGGCTTTCATTTTGGGGATACGTAGGGTCTTGCTGAGGCATAGCAGAGCTAGAAAGAGTGATCAGAATTAGAGTTTTGCCTAATAAAACTCGTGAGCTACAAAGTTTAGCTGATTTATTAAGAAGTGTGAGAGCTGTGGGGAAATTTGGAGCAGACAAATTGCATTAGCAAACTTCCCTCTTTTTTTTTTTTGGTTTTTCCAGACAGGGTTTCTCTGTGGCTTTGGAGCCTGTCCTGGAACTAGCTCTGTAGACCAGGCTGGTCTCGAACTCACAGAGATCCACCTGCCTCTGTCTCCCGAGTGCTGGGATTAAAGACGTGCGCCACCATCGCCCGGCTGGCAAACTTCCCTCTTTGAGGGTGTTCTGACAACTGGGCATAAGAAACACCATCTTCTCTGGCCCCCTGAAGGGCACTACTCTTGTAAAAATAATAATAATAATAAATAAAAAACCCTTTTTTCTTTCTTGAGATAGACAGTGGTTGTTTGTCCATTCCAAAGGGTATATTCAAATGAAAACCTTCCTTTGCCTGCCAGGATCCCTTTCGGAAAAACAGGTTATACCCAATTGTTTTCCTTTCTTCAGTTTCTCTGTTCTCAAGTAGCTCTAGAAGGCTTTCTTCCTAAGAATATTACAGTAACTATTCTTTTCAAGATCTTTAGTGATCTCCATGGACTTATACAATGTTTTTCTCTCCCTTTTGTTCCTTAAATGCTCTTCTAATTTTCTGAGCTCCACGTGCCTGGGCTTTTAGTTTGACTGCCTCTTCTATAGCTAATCTTGAAGTGTTGGAACACCCATGTCCTCTACATATCTTTTTCAGGACTGCCTTTTAGTGCTTTTAACCACTTTCGTGGTTTGAAAATTGTCTAAAAGACCAAAAATGGAGGTAGGAAATAGTGTTGGCAGTAGTCATTTAACTTGTTTGTCTACTTCTCTTTTTGTCCATTTATATTATTAATTGCTATCACTGAAAAGCCTGCAATGAATTCACTACATTGTCTCTAGAATGAAGTTTCAAATCATAAATCATAAAATATTAATCATGTATCTCATACAGTAGCTATCTGTTGCACTGTTAATAAAAGCTAAACTCAATTTGAGGATTCACAAGGGTTCTCCAGGATCTGGCCTTTGTGTCTCTCCAGGCTTGTTATGTACCATACTCCTCATACTCACCATGGCCGTCTTCTCTGTTCTGTTCATTTCACCAGTTCTAGTCCTAGATCTTCCTGTGTGACTGGCTTTTTGTCATTAGGTCTCAACATAAATGCCACTTGCTCTTGAAGGCTTTTCTAAAATAGTCTCCTTGTTGTAATTTTCTAAAGTATTTACTTATTTTATTCATTGTACTGATATCCATTAAATTATCTGCTTCTTGAACCATTTACTCTCTATTCTCCAGCACACATACAAACAGAAAGTAAGCTTCATTAAGCAGGATTGAGAACTGTGTTTCCCAAGCCTGCAACAGTGTCCTATATGTGGTAGGCACACAATAAATATGCATTGAATGGATGTTGAGCAAATTAATTGGTAACAGAATGATTTACTGCAGAAATACAGACAACAGGCACTAAAGCATTTAATTAAATTGGTGGCAGTCAGAAGCAAAATGAAGGAGAAAAATCAATATTAGACTAATCATACCAAGATTTCAACTAAAGGTACTTGATCCTGCAAACAATGGAAGACTCTTCCCAGGTCACCGTTTCTATTACAAAGTATCAGAACTGGGGACACAGATCAATAATGTGCTAAGTAATTATCTTTTCATTCATCAAAATGCAACAAACTGAAGAAACAGTAGTTTAGTACAGATTGCCAACTGGAACCTATTGGAGAGAAAGGAAGAGACAAATGTAGACGTAAATCACAAACAATGCCACAGCAGTTTGGAATTATGATTAATAGGGTATTATTTATTTAAAGGGGAAAAAACTTACAGATCACCGTCAGCCCTCTGTACAACCAGGAAGGGAGTCTAGTC
>NW_004949190.1:614333-620656 GCF_000317375.1 Microtus ochrogaster
GAAGGACCTCCCACAACAGACAAATGGTTCTATACATTCTTGCCATTAAAATAAAAACGTTTCTGAGAGGAATCAGTAGTGGATAAGAAAGGAGATTGACAGGTTTGCTATAGAATTTGTACAATTTTCTATGGTGCCATTAAAACCTTCATCCAGCAACTGATGGAAACAGAGGCAGAGACCTACAACGGAGCACTGGGCTGAGCTTCCAAAGTGCAGTTGAAGAGTGGGAGGAGTGAGAATATGAACAAAGAGGTCTACCATGATGGGGACACCCACTGAAACAGTTTACCTGACCTAAGGGGAGTGCACCAATTCCAGCTGGACTGGGAAGGAACTAGCATAGGACCAAACTGGACCCTCTATATGTGGGTGACAGTTGTATGGCTGGAGCAGACGGCAGGGCCACTGGCAGTGGCACCAGGATTTATCCGTACTGCTTGTACTGACTTTTGGGAACCTATTCTCTTTGGATGGATACCTTGCTCAGCCTAGATATAGAAGGGAGGGATTTGATCCTTCCTCAAAGCAATGTGCCTTACCCTCTCTGAAGAGTGGATGGGGAGTGGGGTGGGGGGAAGGTGGAGGGAATGGGAGGATGGAAGGAAGTGGAAACTGGGATTAATATTTAAAATGAAAAAAACAGTTTGTTCTCTTTTTAAAAAATAAAATAATGAAAAAGAATGTGTAGAGTTTTACTCAGTCCCTGGAATGCTGAGCAGACAGTGATTGTTTGGATCTACAAGTCTGCAGGAAGGACAGGCTAGAGATTATGGATGTCATCAGCACAGAGATGGGAGTTCAAAGCCACAGGAATAAGATTCTGTGAGGACTGCAAACCACTTGAAAGGAATAATAGAAAATCTTTATTTGAAGGAGTTTACTTACTATATCCTTTAGCTCCCAGAAAATACAAAAAAGAAGGGATTACAATAATCTCCCATTTCCTCAGCCTCTCCTTCACAGTTCAAACCCTCTCTTGAGCAACGATGTGGATCTTCTTCCATGCCCACGGCACTGAGCATGGGCTCTCAAGAAGCATTTTAGCCTGCCTTGCCACTGACCTCTGAGAATATGCCTTTCACTACTTACAGGGGCAAGTGTCAAGATAGGCGATGAGAAGGTCTCTCAGTAGCCTTGCGTGTTTTGAGGAGATGAGGAAAGTCTAGGTATAGTCCTTAGTGTTACTTCACTTTCCCAAGACAAATGTACATTCTGAAACTAGAAACACACCAGAATGAATGTAGTCAGCAGCTAGTGCATCAACAGTTTCCCCTAGAAATCTAAAGCTGTTTGTAAAGCTGATTTATTCCCTAATGTTGTCAGTTGACAAACTGCCATTTTAATTTTTACTCACTGCCAGCCTGTGGTTCTCCCAGGGAAAGAGCTCATCTGAGTATGTGGCGGAGCTGAGTGAGGCCCTCAGATCTCTAGATGCGGCTTCTCTGTTCAGAAGGCAGTGTTGGCAGCTACTGCATTCTGCTACTCCATCCTCTCTCTTTGGCAGAAAGCAAGGCCTGATCCTCCATGCTGGCCTTCATCCTGGACAGATGAAGCCAGGAGCCCATCAAGGACTGATTGTTTAGATTCTCTTGGCAAATGGGCACCACCCAGTGTCAGGGCTTGTGTGATGAGTAAACAATAGGGTTCCTAATGAGGACATGACATTGCTTGGTTTCAATTCAAGGGTTCATTTGTCCTATGTTTATGTCTAGCTAACATAGGGTAAACCAGATGGTTGCGATAGGATGGAAGGGGTTGCTGTAAAATAGACTATGGACAAAATGGCAATTGGTCCCCATGTTCTCAGGTTCTAGAAGATATTAAGTAGATCTCAGTTATGGGCCTTCGGTTTAACCTGGAGAGAATGGAGTTTTGAGAGGAACTTTCACTATCTGAATTAGAAAGTGCAATCTCAGACTAGATTTGGAGAACATTCCACTTCCACTGGAGGGAGGGAAAGTGGATGTTCTATTGGAGTAGTAAGTTATTTAAAACCTGTTTACCTCTGCATCCTTAGGGCCTGTAATAAAGTCTTGAGAATGGTATATGTACAATAAATATGCATTGAGAGTGAGAATCGATAAAAAAATTTTTAGTCTCAGTAATCACATTGATAAACTCAGCTTTTCTAGAGGAAGCTTTCTTCAGCATTCCCTGGAAGAATTTAACTTGTAAAACAGTCTAGGCAGAATCTAAAGTTCCATGGTGACCACTTTCAATGGCATTGTGCCCATTGGCTTCATCTTTCTTTTGCTTTATTTTACAACTAATGTTACATATTAGACATCTTGCCGTGTTTTCCCCTTCAGGCAATAATGATAAGAAAATACCAATCCTACTCTCAGTGTCACTGAGCTGCCACAGTCTGTGCCAGAGAACAACTTGGATTCCCATTTCCTTGCTTGTCCCTATTCAGTGTGACATCAGTAGGTTTTTATGAAGTGTGTGTGTGTGTGTGTGCATGCAAGTGTGTGCACATGTGTGGTTTTGTTTGCTTTAGAGACATGATCTTATGTAACCTCCTGATTTTCTATCTACATCCAGTGCCACTATCACCATTAGTCAGAAAAATGCTCTTATTTGTAACTAGATCTTAAATTGGAACTATAGTAGCACTCAGCAACTCAAAGCAATGGTTGCCTTTCAAAAACACACAAATGTCAAGTTCACTTACACTCAGTGCCCCCTAGGTCATTACAACACAAGAAAGAGAAAGCTAGGAGATGAACATGTCCGTTGCTAGTGCTAATGAGCATGCTTTCATTTGCCTTTGAAGGGTACTCTGAAAGCAACAACCACCTACTTCTGTCTGTGCCTGAACCTCACTTATTAAATAGCCTAATTAATAGTCTGGATTCATGCATGGCAGCTCTTCTTTCAGCTTCTCCCACTATTTTCAAAAATTACAGAGGAAGGAAAATGAAAATTGAATTAAACTAAAATGCTCATGGAATAAAATAACAACCCAAATGTTAGAGGCTATGAACAAAATATGTGGGGTCGAATGCAGATGAATGAGTCACTGAGAGCAAACCCTGAAATGCAAGGTACTCATTGTGTTCAGATTGTGCAATGCTATGTTCAGATACGCAGCCACCGAGAACCATATTGTTAGATAATATAGGATAATGCTCAAATTTTCTTTTTAGTCCTTCTGTCTCACTGTGTTAATAATAATGTCCACGAATATTTACCGAGTCCTTACTGTCTGCCTAGACACTGTCTTAAACATCTTATGCAGATTATCTCTCAACTCCATTATTTCTCAGTATGCTTCCCAACGGCCAGGTGATATTATGAATATCATACATAATGAAAGTGAGGTTCAGATTGTTGATTCTATTTTCCTGGGTCATTTCGCTGCTGAGTATGATAGAGATATGATTTTTTTTAAATCTCAATCAAATTTCTTCATCAAAGTGCTGTCATAAGTACATTCCTTCTTCTGGCTCTTTTCTGTAAGTCCTAGTTTAGTGAAATCTTAAGTCAATCAGGTAATGACATGGAAATTCTGGGAAAAGTTTTGGCTTCTGCAAAAATGACTCTGATCAAGTCCAGAAGGATAAAAAAAAAGACATGAAGGTAGGAAAGAAATTTTTGAGAAAGGGTGATGAATAGGAGAGGGAGGGAGGTGAGAGAAGGGAGGGACGTTTAATATACTCATCCTACAAGAAAGAATATCCATCTAGTTACTGGTGTGATCATGTCAGGTGTCAAAATCCTAAACACTTTCCTACCTGTTGAGAAAGAGCCAGCATCCTCTCATACCACCTGTTCTGAGTAGTTGCTTGGCAAATTGACATGAGCTAGAGTTATCTGGGAAGTGGAACCTCAGCTGAGAAAATGCCTCCATCAGACGGGCCTGGAAGGCAAGTCCGTAGGATATTTCCTTTATTAATTATTGATGTAGGTTGGCCAAAGTCAGTGAGGGCAGTGCTCCCCCTGGAGAGATGATCCTGGATCATATTAGAAAGCAGGCTGAGAAAAACATGGGAAGCAAGTCAGTAAGCAACATCCTCCATGGTCTCTGCTTTAGTTCCTGCTTCTAGGTTCCTGCCTTGGCTTCTTTTTTTTAAGGGACTCTAATCTGTAAGCAAATTAAACCTTTCCTTCTTAGACATGCTTTGGATCATAGTGTTTTATCACAACAAATAAAGAAAACTAAAACACGATCCCTCTCTCAATATCTATCATCATTCTGCAGTCCTAAAATCTGACTCTGATCCCCTGCCCAATCCCTGGACCACTTTGTAATTGAGCAACTGAAGGAATAGTGCTGGTTCCAGCATCTTGTTCCAACGTTTGCATGGATGGGTCAGTGCCCACGCAACATCACTTGCTAAATATTTTAGATATTTTCTGTAACCACTATATCAAACGTTATACAGCTTTCCAAGAATGATTGCCTAAATGTGCATGCCACTAGGTAAATGTCTCTCAAACCAAGAAGAACTTCTACATTTGGAACATATTGTGAAATATCCATGGCTCCACTGCAACATTCTGTACTTACATAGACTTTGTCTTGAGGCAGCTTCACACTGCTAATATTTACTAATTTCTGCACACCATATGGCAGGTTCTAACTGTACCTTCCTATTAGCTGCTGTCCTCATTGCTGTGCCAAAACGCCTAGCAGAAAGATACATTTTTTATTTGCTTCAGGCTTTGTAAGGTTGCTTTGTTGGATCTGATGATTAATGGAGGCTCTGGTCAGGGATTAGCTCATCCCACATGAAGCACAAGTATGGTATTACTCCAGTTATTATTGTTCTGGGTAGTATCTTGGGGCTGCCAAATCTTAAGATTTTTGTTGGAGAAAGGTCTTAAATGTGACTATTTGAAAGTTGGAGGGGTCTCTCACAGTATGGACAGAGTAGGATACAGTTTATCATAGCTGACAGCATGGTAGTGGCAACATGAGGTGTTGGCCACATTATGTTCACAGGTAAGAAGCAGAGAGAGTGAATCATGAATATTGATACTCCTTTTGCTTTCTCTTCTGTTTTCTACTTAGTTACCCAAGGACCCCAACCCCTGTGATAGTGCTACCTCTAGAATAAGTCTTCCCCCTTCAATTAAAGCTCTCTGAAAACTCCCTCCAAAAACATCCTGAGGTATGCTTCAGAGGTGATTCTAAATCCAGTCAACTTAACGTTGAAAATTCACCGCCACACCTTCTCTTCATTTGCTAATAGTGCCTAATATACTTGACATCCTTTAATCTGATCAGTACATATTACCACAACATGAAGAAATAACTGACAAGGCCATTATGTTCATAGAGTGAATACCAGCTCTTCCAAACTGAAAGGAACTATGAATAGACCCAGTTCTTCCTGGAATCTAGTATCAGTCCCTAATGTGTATTCCACTTCAATTCTTGACAGAATGTTAGGCAAGACTTAAGAGCAAAATCCCCTAATAAAATGTCCAATAATTCAAGGAGCCTTCTAATTAGAGTCAGATGTAAAACCCTTCTCACTCAACAACAAATTCTCTAGAAGGACTGAAAGAGTACCACACCTGTTGTTCAAGCAACAAGAGTTTAATGCCCTACTAGACCAGAGTTTACATCAACATCAAAGCTGACTAGATTAGCAAGTTACATAAAGCCCCTTCTCAAATCCTGAAACAAACGTAGCTGGCCCAGGGAACTGGGATCAAGACACTGCAAATTCTAAGTAGACTGGAGTTTTGAGCGAGCTCTTTAAGATGACAAGGGGTTGCTGAAGCACCATCTGTTTCATGAGATAACCCGGACACAGATCAGGCAAGCATTGTGCCATTCTTCACGTTCCTCTTCACTGTTGGCCATTATCCATCCTTATATCTCTTCCCAGTAACTTCCTTCAGAACATGCCTGCATTTTCTCCTAAATGCATGTGAATTTCTGCATACCATGATACATTATTGATAATTTCAAGTTACATGATTATTCCCTTAATTTTAGTAAACCTGAAGGTTGTTTTTGTTTCCATTCTTCTGTTCTAATAGTATTTGCAAAGACATTTGTTTATGTAATTGAGTTTCTCTAGGATATATACTAAGAATGAGAAATGGTGGATCATAATAAAATTCCCCTTCTTTTATTTCAATAAATATTGCAAAACTGCATTCCCAAGTAGTTTTCCAAATTCAAAGACCACTAAAGTATATAAATGTACATGATTCTCTAATTAGTTAAATCTTTCGTTATGAAAATATTCAAACCCTAGAAGTCTAATTTCCATTCTTACATTTCTATATATCTGTCTGCCTATCTATCTATCTATCTATCTATCTATCTATCTATCTATCTATCTATCTATCTATCTATC
>NW_004949190.1:620756-645535 GCF_000317375.1 Microtus ochrogaster
ATCTATCTATCTATCTTTTTTATTTATTTATCTTAGTTGCTGAGCCATTTCAATAAAAGCTATAACTATCATGACTCAATTTTGTGGTACTTGGGAATGGATCACAATGCTTCATGAATGTATAACACACATTCTGCCATGAGCTATATCCCTAGGCTTATGACATGACTCTTGACCTTTAAATACTTTAGCAAGCACTTCCTAAAAGTAATGACATTCTAATATGTAAACACAACTTATCTTCATACAATATCTTACCTCATGTATAAAATTAGCAGTCATTTCCTCATTCTTATATCATTTAATATCCACTTCACTTTAAAATTTCCTCGGGTGTCATAAAATGTCATTTTAATGTCTTATTTGACACCTGGGATTCAGTCAAGTTTAACTAATTGAATATTTTATAAAGATGAAATTGAAGTATCAAAAGAATTCATCATTTAAAATTGAAGAGTACAGTGATATAGCTTGTTTTGTTTTATTTTGTTTGAGACAAATTTTTACTGTATATCTTATCTCATGCTAGCCTTAAAGACATGATCCTCCTGCATCAGTATTCCCAGTACTAGAATTTCAGGTATACGTTGCCATTCTACCTAGTAATATTTTAAGAAATATATTAATTGTATTAATGTGGCAATCCCATCACATTTTCATCACCCAATAAAGAAAATAGTGTACATGTTATCAATCACTCCTTAGGCTCTCTTACCCTAATCCCTCTTGAAAATTGAGGAGATCTATGACC
This sequence comes from Microtus ochrogaster, assembly GCF_000317375.1. Classification (NCBI taxonomy): domain Eukaryota; kingdom Metazoa; phylum Chordata; class Mammalia; order Rodentia; family Cricetidae; genus Microtus; species Microtus ochrogaster. The sequence continues at coordinate 621,508 of NW_004949190.1, forward strand.
AGATCTGTTCCTGTGTAGGGTGTAGTATCAGTCCCTAATAATTGGTCCATGCCAACATAAAACATTAGGCAAAACTTGAAAGCAAAATCCCTAATACTATGTCCAATAATTCAAGTGATCTTCCAAACTGAATCAAGTATAAAACCATATGTGTGTGTTCTTTATGTCTTCTTTTGCTTAGTCATTTGTTCTCAGATTTTTGCCAGTGATATATGTTGGTATTGTATTTTGCTCATTTTATGGCTGAATGCCAACCCCCTTTATGATATACTATTTTTTCATTTAAGTATGAATTGTTAAACATTTTAGTTACTTCCACTTTTTGATTTCTATAAGTAATGACTGTGAGCATTCTTGCTGAAGTTCTTGTGAGAACATATGTTTTCATTGAAATTGAGTATATATAAGAGTGTATAAGAGAGTATAAGAATGTATACGAGTATATGTGAGTGTACCATTGAGCATATATTAGAGTATACTGAGTTTATATCATTGAGTGTATACACTCAGGATATTTTCTGTAGTGGGTATACCATTTACATAATCAGGAACCATTTACAAAATATCACAGCCTTTGCAAATTCTGCTCAGACCTTATTTTCCAGGGCTCCAAGATGTCCTGGGTAGCAAAGGCACTTGCTGCTAAGCCTGATAACCTGAGTTTGATCCCCAGAACACATATGGAAGAATGAGAGAACCAAATCCCAAAAGTTGTTCTCTAATCTCCACATGTGTGCTGTGGAACTCATACATTCACACATACACACACACACACGAACAAAAAACACAAATAAATAAATAAATAAGATGACATTTTAAACCTAGATTCCATTAAAAATGTTCTAAGGGAGTGTTTCCTGTTTGATGTTTGCTCTACTTTTCTTTCATGCCATAATACATAAATACATACATGACTATTTTAAACATAATAAACATTTTCCTGTGAATTATATTTGCAAATTATCACCCTTGAAAATATTTCTCAAGTATTTTCATAGTTTTAGGCTATGTTACCATTTTACAATGAATTATGTTTTACTCAACTATTTTTTCCCAAATGCCTCCTTAGCATATGATTTAAATGTTTTTCTTATATTCTGTGGGCTATTATTTAATTATCTTTATCTTTATAACACCCTCTGGCATAAAAGATACACACACACACACACACACACACACACACACACCCATAGTTTTGTGAAATCTCATTTGATTTCTTTTCTTTCAGTTGTTTGCAATTTTGTGAGCAACTGAAATAAATCTATAGTTTAACTAATTTAGAATGTGATGTCATCTTATAATCAAATCTAATCCATGAAGGTGGATTTTTTTTCTCCCTCATTCTTTTAAAATTTCTTTAAATAGTATTTTACTCTTCTCATTTTTCATGTACAATGTTTGTGTCCTTCTTGGCTTAAGTAATTCTTAACTGTTTTATTCTTTTCATACTATATTAAATAGAAATTATTTTTAATTTCAGAATTATATTTATTACCAATATACAGAAATATGGTTGTTTTTATATTAATCTTGTATCCTACAGTCTTTACAAATTTGCTTGTTACACTAATTTTTAGTGTACTCCTGGGGAGTGCTTTACATGTAAAATTGTATTGTCTATCTATATAGATGAAGTAGCACTACTTCCTTTTCAATGTGGATATCTTTTTTTTTCTGCCCCATTGCCCTGGATAGAACTTCTGCTACTAAACTAAAAATGAGGGATGAGATCAGACACTCAGGTTTTGTTTTGAAACTTAACAGGATTCATTCTGTCAGTCGTCATTACGTTAGCTTTTGGTTTTTTAGAGGTGGGGCTATTTCCTGCCATTTCTAGTTTTTTAATATCTTCTAACCATAAATGAATGTAGGAATCTTATTGGATGGATTTTTTTCTGTGTCTGTTGAGATGATCATATGAGGTTTTCTCTTTATTCTACTAACAATGGTAAAATACTAGAAGGAATATTGATTTATCTTTCTATGTTTAAATAAGCTTGTATTTCTATGACTAATAGTATGTATTCATAATTTATAATTCATTTTATAAGCTTCCGGGTTTTCTTGACAGTTTCTTTTTACATTTGTATTTATCAAAGGCCCTAGTATACAGGTTTTTTTTTACTCATGTCTTTATCTGGCTTTAGTAACATTGTAATATTTTCCTTAAAGAATTAGAAGAAACCAGGTAACATAATATTAGAGAGATGGGGGCTAGAGGATCACAAGTTCAAGTTCATGTTCAGGTGGACATGTTCAAGTTCTAGCTGGGCTATATGGGACCTGGTTAAAAAACAAGAAAGAAAGAAGAAAAGAGATAGAAGGAAGGTAGTGAGGGAGGAAGAAATAGAAAGGCCTCTCTTTAGTCTTGGTAGTTAATAAATGTTTAGTGTGAATTCTTTAAACATTCTGTAGACTAAATCATGGGAGCGTCCTTGTCCTTCTTTATGGGAAATGCTTTTGATTGTTGATCCGATCTCTTTATATAGGTCTATTCCAATTTTCTAGTTCCTTAGTCAGCTTGACCAACATTGCGTTTTATTGCAGTTTTTTAGTTTGTGTTATTCTAAATCACTATTATCACCCTTTGCCTATCACACTCACTTTATACATTTAAGTGGATCACTAATTTCCTATATACAGTATATTAAATAGTCAAGGTTCTATTGAATTGAGATGCCCAATTACAGACTAAATTCTTAAATAAACATGCTGAAACATTTTGCAATACTTCATTGATTTTTTTTAAATCTAGTCTTATAAAATACACTTAATTACTCATATTACAATATGCTTTAATATCTGTCCAGAAAATATGTTATCTATTTCTTTTTAAATGATCTTGACTATGCTTGCACATTCATTTTTTTCTCTAAAATTTTAGAATCTACTTGTCAAATCTCATAAAATCCTGAATCTCATTATGTTCATCTTATAAGATTACTTCTGTGAGAATTTATAGCCTCATTGTGAATCTTTTGTCCATAAACAGCTTCTTTCATATGCTACTCAGTAAATTATAGTTTTCTTCACAAAACTTTGATGATTTTTAGCAAAAGTTATTAGTATTTTCAGACTTTTCTTGGTATTGTAAGTGATATTTTTCAACTATATTTCACAATTGATTATTGATAATTTACAGAAATTTATTAACATTGATATATGAGCCTTATACACAATCACTTTTTAAAATTTTGATGAAGTACAACTTTTGAATGGGTTTTCTTTGTTTTAAATCTAATTTTTTCTCTCCTTTTTCACATGTAGTAGTTATTAATAATCACCTTTTTCTTTTAGTTTATCTTAATGAATGTATTTTGAAATAATCACCATTGAGTTATTTTGTTCTTTGTTTTTAATCGATAAGTTTATTGAGATAAGACAGTCCTAATTTATTAATATATTTGTTAAATCATTGAAATATCGTGTACTGATTGTGGACCCAATCTGAGGACCAGATTTCATCCTTATTAGTAAATAACACAGAGGTAGAAACTTCAGTTGAATTGAATTGTGGGAAGATGGAACCTAAAATTGACACCCAAGAAATCTTCTAGAAGATTGTCTAAAAGAGCTCTTTGCATTATACCCAAACTCTGCCTTCTGCAGACTTGATTGGGCTTCCTGACATGGAGGAATAAGGGAATGACATGGTAGGGTCCACATGTAGAGGGGCAGAGTACTTCTATGGTTTGATTCCTGACTTTGGAAACAGAAGAAATACATGTGTGATTTGTTCACCTTCCAACTCTCTACCATTGTTTAGAAAATTATATTATTTTGCCCACTACTTTGGCAGTGAAAATCCATTCTGATAAAACTGCAATCTTGATCATCGCAGCCAATGGCTAGGGTTTATTGGATTTTTTTTCTTTCTGTGCTATACTGTTTATAGTTCCATATGGAAGTTCCACACTTGGCTACTTGAACAAAATTTTTGTTTTTTATTCCATCACGGAAAAAAATTTGTAGCAGAAAACAAATATTTAACAGGTACATTCTTCAAGTAAACTTCTGTTCCTACATTTTGGGGAATAATCAAGAGGAAGAATGCAAAGTTATATTCTTCAGTTTCATTATAGTTAGGGAGAAGCATCAGTTCTCACAGGACTAAGTTATTATATCACTCCCTGTCTTCATGTATAAGCTGAGATGCATCTTTTAATTTCCCTATGTCTCAATTTTCTGTCTTCAAAATTAAAATAAAACTTATTATCTATATCAAATTTTATTGTGGTGATTAATACAGATATGTTAAAACATTTAGCCACAGGTCCAGATATGTTAAGGGTTCATAAGACAATACTTGTTAGAGTTAAGTATAGAATATGATTAGAAGAAGCCTCAGTGAATGAAAGATACTTCTGTAATCTGTAAACATTTTTCTCTAGTGGGTTGAAAGCAGACACCCTCTAAATAATTTGGACCTAACTAAAGAGTAGCACGATTTCTCAAGACCTTCAGTAGCCTTCAGTTTCTGGTCCTTCCATCTCTTCTTGGAGGAACGTGTAGGTACTCCTTGCAAACGTGGTGACTCCTAAAACATAAAATGAAGCCCTAGATCCCTCAACACTGACAAATTGCCCAGCTGATTCTGAGAAAGACTCTTCAATTCCTGAACACAACCAGAATTTGTCTCTTCTTCCCTGGATTTTACCTAGAAGGAAATGAGCACTGTTCCTCAGTTCACTAAACTACTGGTATTTCCCAGCCATGTACCCTGAGCTAGGCCTTTTTGTGGCATTTTTTAAACATCAGCTCTTTGACTGCTTTATGGGGAGGTGTGACGCGCTGCGTCTAATTTTGTCTCTATCGTGTTCCTACTTTGACCAATCTAGCTGCATACTGTGAAGGAACATTTCCTTATTTTTAGACTAAAGATGACATGGGAATCATAACTCTTTTATTATGACTCTGTGAGAAGGAAAATCAGACCACTTTTAAACAATAATGATGTTAATTGTTGCTGTTTACTCGGTACATATTGTTTCAGAGACAATACTGCTCAATATGTTACATCAATTGTATAATTTATTCCTTACAACAAACTAATCTATTGGTACTATTAAGGTCATCTGTCTAAATTATGGAACAACAAGGCTCAGAGTTGTTAAACAATTTGCTCACAGTCTCATAGGGTTAAAAATTTTCTGTTGCAAGTGTAAAAGAGAGATTTTTGTTTTTTGTTTTTTGTTTTTTAAAAAACCTACTCTGTATCTGGGGAACCAAAGTTGGATCGTCAGGCTTGTGTATCAGGGGCTTTAACCACAAAGTCCTGTGTCCTGCCCTCCCTTCCTGCTAAAATCACCTTGCTACCTATGGTTTGCGACTGTTTGTTTCCGTGAAGATAGTTACTGTATCTTCTGTCTTTTTCTTATGAGCACTTGTTTAAGGTTTGACTTTTTAAAAGAATTTTAGTGTTATGCATCAACTAATTTGTTTGTTTTCTATTTCACCATTTTCTGCTTTCATCTTTATTAATCTTTGCCCTACACATTACCTGTGTTTGTGTTATTGCAATTGCACTATTTATAACTTCTAGAGTAGATAGCTTAAGTTAATTTATTTTCCATTTATTTTTATTTCATAATAAATGAATTCAGGGCCATATGGCTTTTTGCTGATTATGGCTTTGCCTGCATCTAAAAGATTTTGATATGTACAACTCTCATTATCATATTAATATAAATGTCTTTTAAGCTCAGGAGTTCTTCGGAAGGGTATTTATGTTTTAAATTTATAAATGTCTATCTGGATAGGTCCTTGTGAATGGGGAGTGGCACAGTTGGCTATCTTTTTATTGCTGATTTCTAAATGGTTTGTGAGTCTTGCATGGCTGATTTCAATGCTGGTATTCTCAATCAGTACAAATGGTAAGAGTCCATCCTGTGTGTCGGAGACTGTCTGCCTGTTTACTGAATTGAAGGCAGTGTGAGACTGGAATTTTGTATTCTGAACCACCTAGGAGTGGACATTTGAAAACGAGAGAAGCGAAGCAAAAATGTCAGTGTGAAAAGGTCAGCTTGTTCAGCTTGCTTGCTTACAGTAAGGCAGCCCTCCCTTTTGCAGCAATTACCTGGGTTGGGAAGAGGGCATTTGCTTTTCCAGCCCTGTTTGCCAGACTTTATATGCACTATTTACCCCTACATCTGTGGCTACCTTTCAGAGACCAAGTTGTTTGTTTATGGCAGTAGTCCATGGGTCATATGTCATTGAAGTGGTAGAATCTTTAGTAATTTTCTAGATTAAAAACAAATAATCAATCCACAATGAAAGAGTCATATCATTGATCTAGTCCATAGAAGCCAGGATTTCTGATTAATTATTCTGACAGGCAAGGCCTTTACCTTCCTGCTCTTCTAACAGACTGCCTTCATAATGAAAGAGACGATCAGTTTATAATCTCATATATTACCAGATACTCACATATTTGTAGCCAAATAATAAAAATAAGAAAAGAAGCAAACAAGATACATTCATGGCCAGCTTAGCAGTTTAGAGGAGTGTTCCATCTCCCTTTATACCTCATTGACAAGAATGCAATGTCACTGCTTTATAACACAGGCCTCTGCAATTCAACTTTGGAGCCCAGCTGCCATCTTATGTCTTTTATATTACCTCCCTCCTCCAACTTCTTCTGCCAGTCCCTCCATTGTTGCCTTATCTACCCTGATAATGATGGCTTTTAATTTGTTTCACAGTTGAATGGGGCTGCTACTACCCCCTAACTGGAGCCGGAGAACCGTGTTTCATTTGCCTGCATCCATTGTGTCTAATTGTCCTGCTTCCTTGACAACCTTTAATTGGACGCTTGTAGACTGACTACGATTGTCTTTTCCTTATTTTCTGTGTCACTAATGACAGTGCAAAATGAAACGAGACCTACTACTGTGGGCCTTTAACATCTCTGCCGGATATGCCTATGCCGAGTATTTGATCATCAGATAGCCCTTTCCTTTTTATGGTCAATTTTCTGCCTGTGGAGGCCATTACAATATGATTTCACATTATATGAATTCCCAAACAAAGAAACAGACCCTCTGCTGAGTTTCTAGGCTAGTCTCACTAACCCAGAGTTGTTGGGAAAACCCCTATCTCCACACAGCTATTTTGAGCATGTATATGGGTAGATAAGGTTAATCCTGAATTGTGTGTACGCTTCTCCTGTTTCTGACTCCCAAAGGTTGGGATCATTTGTCTGAACTAGGACACGCTTCAAATGGAGACATCCAATCTATCTGAAGCTGAGGCACATTTGCTACAGAAATAACAGGAAAAATTTCCAATTCAGTAGAATTAGGGGAAGGAATGAGAAGGAAAGACCTTTTTTCTTACTCCAAGAGTATTTGAATCTAATATTAAGACCTTTTCATACTTAAAACTGTCACTATAACTCATGAGCAACTCTTTCAAGTGTGTTGAAAGAGCTAGAGAGATGACTCAGGAGTTAAGAGCATCTACCGCTATTACTGAGGTGCCTAACACCTACAACAAGTGGCTTACACCTGTTTGTAAGTCTAGGTCTGGGGAGTTGAACATCATCTTCTGACCTTTGTGGGCAACAGCAGTCATGTGCATACACACACACAATACACATATACACATGCCTGTCTTTAAAAAGAAAAATCTCATATGACTTTCATCTTATAGAAACTTGGTGCTAGCTATTACTTTTACTAGGAATGCTATTTTTTCCCTATTTTAAAGATAAAGCAATTGAGGTTTACAGATAAACATGCTGTTTTTCCAGTTTCATGTGAAAATTCCCCACCTGACACTATGCTTGTTCATAGCCTTATCACTCTTTTGCATTCTGTCTTGGTCACTGCTTTGTTCCCGGGGTATTCTCAAAAGAGCCTAATCACATTGTCACATGCTGTGCCCCTGTTCGGGAGAATTTTCATCCGGAGCACCCATAATTTAGAGTAGATCTGACTCACTCCTACTTACCTGTAGAGAATTGTTGTATCCTTTTAATGAAGTGATACTTTCACAAGCCTTTGGAGCTGCATGTGGTTCTGCCACATGCAGCCTGTCATTTTCCTGACTCTTTGATGTTTGTATTAAAATATTCCTTGCAACAATACTTCATAGGTAAATGTATTCATCAGATGACTTTCTTAGTAATGGTGCTTGCATATTAGACTTTAGAATCTGTAAGTGATCCAATCTAATAGGGCAGCCTGTTATTCTGTTTATATCATTTAGGTGAACATTGAACATGGTTTTGAAGATTTTTTACACACAGAGATGGATAATACTCTTCAAGATTTTCTGACTGATCTGCACATATCTTAGAAATACTGTATAGTTTACACTATGAAACTATTTAGAAAAATAGTTCATCTCTGAATTTTTCCATTAGCTCATTACCAGATTTTAAGAGCAGGACTAAAATGTAATTCCTCCCCCCAATAATTTATTTCTCAAGGGAGAATTGTGACAAATGATATCAATAATGCATCTAAATAAGAAATGAATAGAATTCATAAAAGTCTCAAATTCACATGGTCTGATTATGTAGTCTCAACTTTTCATGTCACCATCTGTATATGCACCCTCCTTCTATATAGCCAGTCAGCCAAATTCATCTACTAGAACTTGTGTCTGAGGTAGGGTCATGTAGAGGAATAGAACCAACAGAATGATTATAAGGTATAAAAAGGTAATCTCTAGATGGATTTACATAGTAGAGCTGTGTAGTTGGGCACTCCAACAATGGTTATATCTAGACCCCGGGAAGGCAGGGAGCCTGGCTGCTGCTAAGACCCTGAAGTTGGATGGTTTAGCAGTCCCAATCTGAGCTCAACGCCTGCTATTCCCTTGAGAGACACTGACTGCATATTTGAAGACTAAAGAACTGGAGTCTAGAAAACATGGATGGCAGCAGCCATAACAGATAGACTCCCTTCTGATGACGAAGTGAAGAAAGACATAAACACTGCTTTTTCCTTAGTTCTTTTTTTTTTCCTTTTGGGCAGCCATTTGAAGGTACAAACTACCAAGAGGGCAGGTTTCTGTCAGCTAATCCTCTCTGGAAATGCCCTCAGAGACATGCCCAAAGGTGTGTCTCCTAAAGCATTCTAGATTCTGTCAGTGTGAAAAATCAAGGTTAACCATCACAACTAAATGGAGTTTGAAGTCAGAAAGCTTTTTATGTCTATATCAATGCTACCTTGAATGTGCCCAATCTCTTCAGAAAAGACCTTTATCCTACCCCAGATATTAGCACTTTCTAGCTCTCTGGCCTTGGATAACTCCCTGAATATCTCCAAAGGTCAATTTTTTAATCTATATAATTGGAATAGAAATCTTTTTCTAGGCTCTTATCCAAAAACCTTAGGGTCAAAATGAGTTTTATAATTCAAGTTTTAAAAATAACTTTATAAATGTACCAGATTGTGTAATAATTTCAGTGGGATTAGAAACAGCATCCATGAGTTAACCACATCAATTATTTCTAAAACAAAATATATGCGCATTTATACTAGGTGTCTTATGATCATCTGTGACAGGCTTTTTCATGAAGTTTGTCAGGGAATGTATGAAAGACTGGTTTACAGAACTTTCTGGAATTTGAAATTACTGACAATGGAGTTTATATGTGTAACTGAACATAAGTATTATGTGTAGGAAGTTTCCTGTTCAATGTCAATCAAAACTCAGACATTAGAAGGATTTACTACGCTACTTTGCTTGGAAGACCACTGTTGCCACCACCACCACCACCACCACCACCACCACCACCACCACCACCACCACCACCACCAATACCATTACTACCACCAATACTAACACCACTCACACTGCGAATCTGCTTCTGTGAGATGGTATATGGGTGCAAATGTCTCTATGAGAAGGAGGACAATGTCAGAGAGACAAAGCTGTGGAGATGGAAAAGTGGAAAGGAAGAAAATTATTGCACACATTTTCCAGGTGTAGTTTCAGTGCCTAGATGACAAAGTGTAGCAAAAAATAAAAAATAAATAAAAAATTAAAAACCTGAAATGGACATACCCAGTGTTATGTGTTGGACCCGTCAGTGCCTTTTACCAAAGCTTCTAGGAGGGAAAACAGCAACATTTAATTCCTACATCCAGCAGTAGCCTCCATTTTCCTTTAGGTAGAGTTGTTGGTTGATTAGTTCCTGGAGTGGGAACTTTCATTACAAATATAAGCTTCATCAAATGAAAATAAACATAGAACATTCGCAGATTTCTTGTATACATACCGAAGTTCCGAGAGGGAAGTTTATGGCAATAAATGCATACATCATAAAAAATAGATCTCTATTAAACAACCTAACATCACACATCTGTAAAACAGAAAAAGAACAAGCTAAGCACAATGCACAAAAATCAAAAGGATGCTCAATTGTGGCACAAGGACATGTGCTCAACTATGTTTATAACAGCATTGTTTGTCATAGTCAGAACCTGAAAACAACCTAAATGCCCCTTGACCGAAGAATGGATATGGAAAATGTGGTACATTTACACATTAGAGTACTACACAGCAGGAAAAATAACAACATCTTGAATTTTGCAGAAAAATGGATGGAGCTAGAAAACATAATTTTGAGTAAGGTAACCCAGACACAAAAAGACAATTATCACATGTACTCACTCATAAGTGGTTTTTAAACATAAATCAAAGAAAACCAACCCACAAATCATAATCCCAGAGAACTTAGACAACAATGAGGGTCCTAAGAGAGACATACATAGATCTAATCTACATGGGAAGTAGAGAAAGACAAGATCTCCTGAGTAAATTGGGAGCATGGGGACCTTGGTTGAAGTGGATGGGAGCAGAAATGTAGAGTTCAATAAAAATCAATATAAAAAATCAAATAATAAAGAAGGGAGCAGAAATACATGAAAACAATAGGAATAATAAACAACACAAAATTCATCTTTTTATTTTTATATTTTTAATTTAAAAATATGTGTGTGTGTGCCTAAGTGCACATGTGTAGTTTATGAGCATGTGTGTGTGCATGGCTCTTGTTTGGAGGCCATAGGAGGATGTTAGGTGCCCTAGTCTATCACTGTCCGCCTCATCTCTTTAGGAAGGCCTCGCACCAATCCTGAAGCAAGCGCCATTGATCCTCTGGGGTCTTCGTCTGTTCTGCCAGTGCTGCAGGTGCTCTTATGGTACAGATAACTCCGATTTTTATATTTTTTTTTAGCATGGTTGCTAGAATCTGAACTCAGGTCCCTACACTTGCACAGCAAGTGCTCTTACCCAATCAGTCATCTCTTTGAGAGCCCTCAAAATTTATTTTTGTTTTGTTCTTTGTTTTTTGTCTTAAGATTGAGAAAGAACATGCCATTGGGCGGGTGCGTCAAGGATCTGGGAGTTGTGGAGGGGAACAAATGTGATCATAATGTAGAAAACTCATGAAGGAGAAACAGAGCATTTGAAAAAATTAAAGAAGATGAAATTAAGCTTTTAGCTAGACTAAGAAAAAAGAGAATATTAACTAAAATTCACAAATAAAAGATGAGACATTAAAACTGGTATCACAGAAATATAAAGGATCAGAAGATATACCCTTATATGTCAGGAAGTTGGGTAAATCAGAACAAATGCGACCATGTCTAGTTATTTAAAACCTATCACAAAAAGGGAAAGATGAACAAAACAATAATGATAAAGGAGATTGAAAAAGAAATAAAATCTCTGACAAAGGATTTTCTACTTTGATTGATTGGAAGTATTTGTGCTATTTAACTATCCAGAACACCAAATACATTGCACATACTCAATAAGGCTGATCTGTTGGTGGTAGGTTATCAATCCTAAAAAAGCTTAACTTATTCAGTGAAATTCCTCTCAAGTCTCCAAAGTTATTTTTTTTATAAAAATAGGAGAGGGGAATCTTAAAATTTTGATGAGACCATAAAATGAAACAGGCAATAAATTCTTGATTAAAAAGAACAGAGATAGAGGCACCAGGCTACCTGATTTAAAAGCATTTTATGAAGCTCTAATAATTAAAACAGCATAGCACTATGAAGTCAAGAAATAAATAAGTATGTTTAAGGAAAATAATTTCAACCAAGATGCCAATAATATATTATATGGAAAGGAAATCTTCTTATGTGACATTGGGAAAGCAGAATATCCACATTTAAAGATGTGCTACTTTGAATAAGAATGAATGGCCTCATAGGCTCATATATTTGAATGCTGAGTCACCAGGGAGAGGAACTGCTTGAAAGGATTAGGAGGTATGACCTTGTTGGAAGAAGTATCTCACTTTGAAGTTGAAAAACCTAGTGCTGCCATACTCCCTTCCAGCACTATGAAAGCCAGCAGGAAAGAAGCTTCCAGTTGAGTTCTCCTTTGATTTCTCTATGACCTATTACCAAAGTGTATGATGCTTTCCATAGTAGGGCCTTACTATCTAGTGCTTCTGAGCACCTAGAAAGAATGACAATACCTTGTATTATTTTGGAGGTCCCTAGAGTCTCCATGATAAATATTCATAGAGCAGTAACTCACTCCTGGCACTGAGGTTTTCAATTAATAGCCTATGGCTTCTGGGAGCAGTAGTATCTACCCATGGAGAATATTCTCATTGAAACTTTTTTAAACTGTATTTTAATTAGCTTATAAATATTTATTGAGAGAGGGTCTCACATATAGTCCATCCTGGTCTCAAACTGACAGTGCTCCTGCCACTGCCCCCCAAGTGCAAGAATTTCAGATGTGTGCCACCACATCCAGCTTGCATTTTGAGATTGTATTCAACAACTTCATAGTGTTCCAGTGGAATGGCTGGCTAGTACTTTCGAATATGACCATGAAATGTCCACTATGGGTTGTCATCCTGTACAATGTTTGTTCTATATTTCTTGTATGCATACTTCCACTGTTTCCAGAAGTATTTGTATTTAAAAGCATCTGAAGGGCTCTTAGAAGCTGGGCCTGTTTAAGTAGGGAAGCCAGCTTAATGGCATGTCACTCTATCACATGTAACTTAATGTACTTAAAATATTATTGAGTCAGTGGATCTAATGCATTTTCTTCCCTCTGTGTTCTTAAAGGGAAGCCGTGAACTGTTAAATGAAATGACACTAATCACGGACTGTAAATGTTCAGTCCCACTTGTGAGTCAGCTTCAGACATGTACCATATAGCCTCTGCATCTTCTCTCTGTACTGATTTTCATATTGGACGCCAGCTCAAGCTATACATGAGATATTGTTTCTCCTTCAGGTTGCTTCCTTGTGGCCTGCCTTCTTCTCTGTGATGTGGATGGATGGCGTCTGTGGGTGTTTGAAACAAAATGGCCCCCAAAGGGAGTGGCTCTATTAAGATGTGTGGCTGTGTTGGAGTAGGTGTGGAGGAAAGGTGTCACAGTGGGGGCCGGCTTTGAGGTCTCATATATGGTCAAGCTACACCCAGCGTTGTAGTTAGTTCACTTCCTGTTGCCTGTGGAACAAGATGTACAACTCTCAGCTCCTTCTCCAGACACTGCCATGATGATAATGGCCTAAATCTCTGAAACTGCAAGCAGTCAGTCACCTCAATTCAATACTTTTCTTTATTAGAGTTGCTGAGGTCATGGTGTCTCTTCACAGCAATAGAAATCCTAAGACTGTATCCAAAGGTTTTCTAGTTCAGTACAGTAATTGATAAGCACCAGTGTCAGACGTGAGGATTACTCACATTCAAACCATCTTGGGTTGCCAACTGAGTCCTCCAGTCTCTGTGCCTTTCTGTAAGTTTGTCTTTTTTATTCAGAAATTTTAGAACTATATCCTCTTGTGAAGTCCGGGGAGTATGTGGTGTCTTGCATTTTTTTTATGTGCTTTCTTTATGTCTCTTGGTTCAATAAGTTATTTGAAAAAATACTTTGCCCTTCTTTGTGAATTCCGCAAATGATCTATAAAGTAATTGGCCAAGTTCATTTCTCTAGATTCGCCAAAATAGAAGCACCATTCACCCAAAATGGGCCAGAAAGAAAGTCTCCATGGAAGAAAATGCATTTGATTTTTGGTATGAACAGGCAGCATCTGATCTATCTGAATTATTCTTGGATGTTATTTTCAAAACAGTTGAAGTTATAGGAAATAGAAAAGGGACCAGTAGGAAGGGAAGAATGATAAGTGTTTGTTTGTAATTAGAGGGTAATATTGTCAAAGATCCTTATATACATGCATTAAAATGTAATTAAACCCACTATTTATACAATTACTATGCACTAAAAGTAATCAAGGAAAACTGATTATTTTAAAATGGCAATGCTATTATAAAAAATAAAGCACTATATCATACCTTATCAAAGTCCCCAGGCTGGAAAACAGTTTTTCATTTCAGCCAGCCTGTTTTAATCAGATATCCAAGGATTGAGCTAAAATTGCTATGAGACTATTCCCTGTCCCCACTGTCTCCTCCAGCCTTCTAAATGGGAAGGTATAAAAATTCAGGGCAGCAAAGACAGATGATCTAAAACAACAACTGGCCTAGACTACTAATATGGTGAAATTGCAATTAACCAAAGACGGAGGGCCATCAGCTCTGTGAGGCACCTTAAGATGTTCATTTAAGTAAAGTCTTTAGCTTTGTTTCAAGCTTGTTCAAGTTGAAAAAAAAATCTCTATACACATGTCTAAACACCGAAGTCTGCCTTTGGAACGTGTTTTAAGTGCCTGAGTACCCAGGCTGGGGTGTACCTGGGAACCAATCCTCTGTAGAGGGCAGAAGGATTTGCTTGGTTGAGGTTTTTTTTGTTGAGACTGCAGTTCACTAAGTAGCCCAGGCTGGCCACAAACCTTCAATCTTCCTGCCTCCACTTCTTAAGTGTTGATGTCAGCAACAGCAGAAATGGAGGCACAGCTCTACACTTCTGCCTCCAGCAGCCTGAGGCGGTCCCTTAATCATTTAGGAACCTTGACTCGGACAAAAGTAGATCCTTGGCTTCATCAAAGAAAGTTTATGAGAGGTACAGAAGCAAAATAAGCCATACCCAAGTCTGTGTATGGGCTTCTCAAAGGGAAGTCACACTTCATTGTCTTTAAAATCATCATATATGGGATTTGGGTGGTTTTTCAAGTTATTACTTACTAAAAAGGGTTACAAAGAGTTTACATGAGATGAGAGGTAGGCCCTTGGCTGTACTTGACAAAAATTACAATTAATAAAGTAAAAGGATAGAGAGATGTAGAAAGTTGGGCTGTCTTAACTGTAATGGTAATTAATATTCTTGTGTGGGATATCTAGTAATATCTGGGGAGTAAAGCCACATTGAGGACCATATAGGTTTAGGCCTTAAGTCTAGTTCGTTACTATTTTATCATAAAACATTACACACACACACACACACACACACACAGAGAGAGAGAGAGGGGGGGGAGTCTTATCTGTTGGCAATCTTACAACAAATGCTAATTGGCTGGGAATTCTTGACTCTCAGCTGGTGAGGGGCTTCACCATGACTCTCCAGTGAGGGTTTCCTATGTCCCATATATTTTTCTATCTTTCTGTTCTGCCTAACTGGGTTTATAGGCTTGTGCTATCTCACCCAAGTGCCAAGGATCTTCAGTTGCATCATTTGCCACTTTTCTTCACCAAACCATCTTTTCCATCTTCTTCCTAAATGCCTGCAGTAACACCTACATTTTCAATCTGCACAGTTCATTCTTGGACCTGAGTATCATTGCCTGTTCCAGGAGGATACTCTGCAAACAAGCAGATGCCAACAGAAAACAAGTAACGAAAACTCAAAGACTGTACCCAAAAAAGTCAATCATGTTGCCTCCCTCCCAGATCCAGAAGAGAGTAGCCCTTCATTGGGGTTTTTGATATCTGAAAATTGTCCCTGATACGAGGAACAGAACGTTGAAAGAAAGGACAAATTTATTATCAGTAAGACCAGTTTAATGTTTTAGGGAGTAAGTCTATTGTGTCAGTTTCATAAACAGTACAAAGACGAGATAAATGTTGTTAGTTGGAGTGGGTTGTGGAAAGGGGAAGAGAGAAAAAAGAGACACATTCCTAAAATGTGGGATATACTGAAGCAATTTTTAAAATGAGTCTAGGTGGTTTAGATTTTACTAGAAAAATCTAAGAAGGAAAAGGAAGAAATTTTCATTTATTTTTGAGATCATCATTTATTTCCAGTTTCTCCCCTCCCTTCCCTCCCTACAAAGCTTCCCACACAACCCTCCGAGCTCTCCTTCAAATCCAGTCTCTTCTTTTCATCAACTGTTATTGCATGCATATTCGTATTTGTATATATTTATATATTCCCAAACCTGTTGAGTCTATATAATGTTACTTGTATGCATGTTTTCAGGGCTCACAATTTGGCACTAGTCAGTGGTGTGTTCTTCCCTGGGGAGGGCCACCTCTCCTACTCCCAGCTTTTCTCCTTTGCCTGTAGGGTTGTGTAGAGCTGAGGCCTAGTAGGCTTTTCCTCATTCAGTTTAGCATGTTTCTTAGCGTCTTCCTTCAGAAAGGAGGGAACTTGAAAGCTATGTGGACTATAGAATGGTATATTTTAAGAGGTGTCCCACCCCTGAGTCAAATTTTAATACAGCGGGGAATGAGTGACAAACGCTTAGTGCCTCTCCTCTTAGGGGAGGGAGAATGGCTTCTCTGTCTTTCTCCTAAGAACTGAATTAGGGACTGTGCGCTTTCAATTGGACAAAGCTGTGTGAGGAGCGCTTTCTAGCCTTACAAGGGTGGTGAAAATTAAAAAGGGTCAAAGACAATCCTAAGATTAGTGAGAAAGTACACCCTTTCTACCTCCTGCCATCCACCAATCTCGTTTACAAAGACGCCCCACGTCTTTCAAAAGAGACCCTCAAATTACCATGGAAATCTGCCCCAACAGGCTGTGCTCCAGTCCGAGGAAGAGCCTTTGTTCACAAGGGTATGGGGGGCCCGGCACTGCACCACAGTGAACACTGTTAAACCTCACTAATTCCCTGAAAAGGGGAAAGGCCAATCTTGATTTGTAAGAAGCTTGAATTTGAAAATATGCTGAAAGAAATGCCATGTTATTATTTCTAAAAAACCCGCAGTCAAACTGCTGGCTGCAGTCTGTGCATTGAGCTGCGGAGACTCTTAAGGCTCAGAACAAACAGATAAGGGCTGCAATTAGCATATTGGTCATTTGAATGCAAAGTGCACTTAGAAGGGCGCTTAAAAACCATATGTTAGCACACTCCCTGAGCAGGCTGTCACTTTCCTATGTATATAATATTAACTTGCCTAGTGACGTGCCCTATTTCGCTTTAGACTAGGAAGTCAGAATCTGCTAAATTTCCCATATTAGCAGCAGGAATGGACAAGGAATGTAGAAATCTCAGGGATATGGTGAGTTACTTGAAAAATCACCATGTTTATCTTTGAAATTTCTATCTAATCCTTAAAAGTCACCAGTTGCTTGCTATTTACTATTTACTGAATAGATAATGTATGCCTTTGAGTGATTAAAAGAGGTGGGGGGGCATGCAAACTGAATGCCCCTCCTCCCCAAGCGACCTCATAAATGGAAAGACATTTGGCTGTAAGTTCCTGCTTTGTAGCAAAATAAGGATTGATCATGATGTACAACAGGTGCTTAATTATACAGAACATCATCACATTGAAATCACCATCCATTAAACACATCTGTGATGGTCAGCCAGCGCTGCCTGTGTAATTATTAACTTTGTTGTAAAATACATATTTGAGATCACTTGATTTGAAGTGGGACTGAATTATGTTTAGGAAGAGGGAAATGAAAGATGAATACAACTCGGATTTTATCCCAGTATTCAATGTTGCCATCACATTGCTAAGGATATAGAAGAAAAATGTGGTATGCGTTTCCAAGTTCAACAAGCTGTATGGTAGACTCAGTAAAGAAAAAGCTGGTGAAGGAGGGAGAGGGACTTGATCGGGGGAGGGGGAGGGAAATGGGAGGCGGTGGCGGGGAGGAGGCAGAAATCCTTAATAAATAAATAAATTTTAAAAAAAGAGAAAAAGCTGTTGAAACCTCAGAGAAGGAGGAATTTAAATGCCTGCCTCTTGAGAAAATTTCCCCATTCTGCTTCGTGGCCCTGTAAAAGTCAGATACACCAAAAGGGAGATAGGGAGAGATTACCCATGAACCTCTTAGAGGAAAGATCAATCATCCTTAAGCAATGAAATCCCTAATGTAATGGTTCCCAAATTTTGCTGCACATTAGAATCTGAGAAGATTAGAACCTGAGGGGATTTTTAAAAGCCCAGATGCTCAGATATATGCCATCAAATTAAATGAGAGCATTTAGTAATAGGACCCAGGCAACAGCATTTTAGAAAGGTAATTTCTCCTGCACAACGAAGTTGAGAACCAGCACCAGTAACACCTTTTGTTTTTATGAGCATTTATGTTAATCTTTCCAATTACCCTAAGAAAGAGGATTATATTTCACAGATGAGGAAAAGTTCAAAGGGGCCAAATATGTTGTCCGGGCTCTTAAAATTACAACACAATGAAACTGGAATTTGAATGCAGCAATTTAATTACAGAGTCGGCATGCTGAAATTTTATGCAGTGCTGCTACTCTCCAGACCTTTGTCCCCATATCCAGCAGGAAGAGAACAATCCCGTGACAGAGGACTGAGAATTCAGTAGGCATCAGCTAAATAAATCACAGTTTTAGTCATATTGTGTGCTTCTAGGTAGAGGCAAGGAAATACAGCTAACTTCTGATAAGACTAATAACTCCAGTTTGGTTGTCACTTCATTTGCTTTGCTGAAGCTTTCTTAGCCTCAAAGTAGCAGAGACAAGACTATAGTTGGACAGAATTAAATTTATTGTGTGACTTAGCCGCTAAGCATCCTCAGTCATAAATACCAATAGCAAAGCAAGTCTGGAATCACTGGTAGGATGGTAGTAGTTACCAAAGGGAGGCGTGCTAGGTAGCCTTGGGAGACAGTGCTCTTTCCATATAGTTATAGCTGGCTTTATGTGTCAATCAATGCTGCCTCTTTGATTAATGGCAGAACTATATATTCTTAAACCATGCTGATTTCTGTCCTTACAATCCCAGGCAGACTTATACTATGTCAGCTTTTTGTCCTGTTCAAATTAGGTGGGCCTGAGAGACACGTTGACATTCACATAACCCATGGACAGATTTATCGATTGCCAGATGAGTTGATAAAATACTTGATATTATCAAAATGAGTTGATAAAAAAACATGTAAGAGGAAATGTCAACAGTGATAAAATCTGAATATGGTTAATGTTTGAGTTATTAGTGTTAGACCAACCAACATCAATTTCTATAGTTTAAATATTCTATAAATCAAATATCAAGGGCACATGGGGCCTCTGGTACTTTTTGTAATTTCCTGTGATCCCTACACAATTTCAAATATTTAATCAAGCCATGAAAGTCTAGGATAATTTTGATATTTCTTTAAATAACACCTTATGGAGCTCCGGCCATAACTCACTTGCTAGAGTGCTTTTCTGTTAAACACGGTTGATGGAGGAAGGTCATTGGTTGATTTAATAAAGAAGCTGCTTGACCTGATAGGTTAGAACGTAAGTGGGAGGAGCAGAATGCTGGGCGGAAGAGGAAGTGAGGTCAGAGACTCCACAGCTCTGCTCTCAGGAGCAGATGCCTCAGAGAGACGCCATGCTCCCCGCTCCTGGGAAGATACACTCCCGGTAAGACCGGTGCTCACTAAGACCGGTGCTCACAGATTATTAGAGATGGGTTGATCGGGATATCAGAATTAGCCAGTAAGGGCTAGAGCTAAAGGGCCAAGCGGTGATTAAATGAACACAGTGTCCGTGTAATTATTTCGGGTAGAGCTAGCCATGTGGGCGGCCGGGTGCCGGGACGCAGCCCGCCGCTCCTATTACTACACACGGTGCTCTGAATTCCATTTCCAGCAATGCATGCAACAGAAATTCTACCACTTGGGAGGTGAAGGCAAGAGAATCAGAAATCCAAGGATACCCTCAGATGCGTACAGAACTTGAGCCCAGTCTGGGCCACACAGGACCCTGGTCTACATAAATAAAAGCACTTTTCCAAAGTAGTCTCGCTTCCTTTTCTTCCACAAATAGTCTGAAACTGGGTATACCAATGTTCTTTTAGATAGGTCCTTGGATTGACCTCTTGCATGCAGTAGTGTTGTCCATGTGTCATGACTAGCAGGTGCAGATCTCTAAGGGCTTATAGCTATGGGAGCAGTTTGTTTGCCAGTTGAGTATAGTCTCATCATATGCATTACAGATTAGCAGATAAGCAGGGCAGGGAGAGTAGAAGGAAAGCCATAGGGTATGAACATCAAAACATTTGAAGGAATAGAATGGCTTGGTCAAAACAACACTTGAGCATAAGAGAAGATGAACCGGGGCTGGAGTACGACAGTCTAGATACAATTTTATGCTCACTAAAATCAAGAGCTCTGGGTTTGCCTTGCAGGCTCTATATCAGTATTATTAGCAATTCCCTACCTGAGTGTGTATCTTCTCTCTCAAACTAAATTCCAAATGGCCTAATAAGATGGTCCAAGTTTAGTTTACTCGTGTAATTTTTGTAACTCTTAGATGTATGCCTTATTATACTTGCTAGGTATTCAGTAAATGTCTCCTAGGCATGACTGATATAATACAAAAACTGCAACTGGTTTCCCCTTTCTAAATTATCTGTAGCTCAAATGTAACATAGGGTAGGGTTTTGTGTTCAGGAAAAGAGAAGTAGCAGGTAAAAAATAGCATACATACCAACACCTGCCCTGAGCTCCCTTTGCATTTGGTTTTGGTGACAAGTTTTGGCTATGTCCTTTCCATCTTGAAACCTGGGCCATGCACCTTTTGAAGACCATGCACCTATCCCTAATGAATTTGACATTCTGCTTGCTCACTTCTGCCTCTGGCTTTACTGGAAACATGCAAAGATGTTTTCCTTCTTCACCACTTGTTTCTCGGGACTCTGATTTACAACAGCATGTAGATTCAGGAGGTACCTGGCAGTGATGGATAAGGAACTATTTAAAGAGTACATTGTCTCCCAGATTTGGGAGGCATACTTTATCTGAAGGAGTAGACACCAGTTTACCTATTGATGAGTACTCTTCTTCCACTGTTCATCATTTCAGATGATTGGGTGTGGGGATGGGGGTACTTCTGTTCCTGATAACCTTATTATGTGTTTATCAGGAACAGACACTGCCCAGGTTGTCACGACAACCAGCAATGATTCAAAGCTTCCCTGAAAGGTCTGTATCTCTGGCAAATAATCAGCCTTTAGCTCTCAGCAGATGCTGAACTGAGCAACCAATCACAGGTGAGCTGAGAAAACATGACATCATAGTCCGGCTGGTCCAAAAAAATAATTTTTGTTTTTTTATTTTTTTTCATTGATTCATTGTCCCCTAGATTTCTAGATCTCTCTCTCTCTCTCTCTTTCTCTCTCCCTTCCTTCTCCTCCCTCACTGCTCCCTCTCCCCCTCCCATGACTCTCCACCTCTTCCAATTTCCTCCTTCTCTCCTTTCCCTCCCTCTCTCTCTCCTCTCCCCAAGGGAGCATGCAAGCAAGTACACACATATACACCACAAATCCCTCAAAAACAACAACAGAACCCAAGTTTTTCACTTGCAATTCACTCTACAGTTTAACTTAGGTTCTCCAAGTGCAGTGATTGGGAGTGCGAGGGAAAGAAATGCATAATGTGATTGGGGGGGGAGTCAAACAGAGCATTGGCTCAATAAATTAATGTGGTTTGACATGCAGGACCATAGTGGAGGCAAAGGTAATTAACACCAAGTCAAAGAAAAGAAACTTCCTCCTTCTCTTATTAATTCACTCCAAGCCGCCTGAATTTCATAGTCGTCTACTTTTCCTCCACTGACTCCCTCACAAAGGGAGGAGGGCAGAGGCAGTGGACTTTTGAATCCTCTCAGGTTCTGCAAGGCAGGCCTCTAGTGTGAGCAAATTATAAAGAACAAAGGTTAGGACCGACCTTCTGTTCCCAAATGCATATTTAGGAATGACGTGTAAGTGTGGCCTCATCAAATTGACTAAGGAGGTGTGTGTTTCTGAAATCCATTAGGTTTGCTTTTATGTCATTAGCCATTTGCATTCATACAACAGTTCAGAGATAGGCAAAGTGAGTTTGACAGAGGAGAAAACTAAAACCTGGGGAAATTGGAATCTTGTTCAAGGGTTTGTGCAACTCTGCCCTCACGAAGATGCTGAGGATTCTCTCTACCTCACAGTCTCTGATTTTTCAGACTCACCTCTTGACATGTCTAAACTCCCTGTATTTGTCTCGTATGCAATCTACAAAACAGCCTGCTGCAGGAGAGCTGCAGCTACTAATAATGGGGGCAGGGAGGCAAGCAGAAAGAAGGTCAGCTTCAGCGACTACCATATACAGCAATACTCAGACATTCTTCCTAGCTAATGCCTGCACACCATTTACTGAGCAAGTTTGGTTAAGAGGGTAGAATATAGAAGTGCATCTAAAACAACAAAAAATAAAAGATTAAAAAGATGAAGAAAGGAAAAGAGAGAAGGAAACAGAAAAGGAAAGAGAGAAGGGAGAGGGAGAGAGAGAAAAATTCTACATTGAAGCACTGTAAGTTGAAGATTGTTTAAAGAAAACACACATCCATACACGTCATAATTTACCGCATTTATGCCTACAGTCAACCTGTGTTTGCTGTATGTAAATCCAATGTAAACACATACACACACACACACACAATTTTTAACAATCATAAAATTAAAGCATCCATATTGTCCTGCAATTGTGTTTTACTCAAAAACGTGTCGAGGCATGCTTCTTATTTTAGCTTATAGAAAGCCACCTGCTGATTTTTATCTGGTGTATAATATTTTAAAATATGTGTATGATATAATTGGACTATTTTCTTTTTAGAGTCTGAGGTTTTAGGAAATGATAGTTATCTCTAGTACCTTGGTGTTGGTGATAATCTCGAGACTTCATATGTATCTCCAGAGTCATGCAGCTATGATTTTTTGACCTGTGCATCCTCTTCCAGTGCATTCAGACTTTGAATGAGAAGTTAAAAAAAATTCAAGAATAGCCACAGCTGTAGCACACACGTGTAATCCCAGCACTTGGGGGGCAGCAGCAGTAGCCTAGAGGATTAAGGAGGCGGTTTGAGGTCATTTTCAAGTAAGTGGTAATGTTGAGGCCAGTCAGAAAATCTGATTGGAGAAAACAAAAACAGCAGCAAGAACAAAACCAAGCAACAGCAACAAAAACCAATGAACTCCTATGGAGGGACATTTAGGTTCCCTTTTATGTGACATTTATGCTCTTACATTAGAGCAAACAATGAATATTCTTGAGCATATCTTGGTATGTTGTCATGAAGATATCTTTAAGCCTTTTCTTTGATTTAGGATTGACAGGTCAAATGACATGAAATTATAAATTTGGTAAGTATTAGCAACTCGTCAGTCCCATCAGTGCTATGGTATATGGATATGAGACTGTGCAATGTTTCTTTTTTGTTGTTGGTTTGTTTTTTTGAGAAAGGGTTTCTCTGTCACTTTGGAGCCTGTCCTGGAACTTGCTGTGTAGAGCAGGCTGGCCTTGAACTCACAGAGATCCACCTGCCTCTGTCTCCAGAGTGCTGGGATGAAAGGCATGCGCCATTGCTGCCCAGCCTGCAATATTTCTTTTGTCTAGGCTTTGAATATAAAGTAAACACTTGCGGGCGGCAGAATGCGGCCTGAGGACGCCTACCACGGCCGGCGGGGACCGGCTGGGACCAGCTGGGCCCAGCTGGGACCTGAGCGACAGCAGAGGACACAGGCTGCTGGCAGCAGGAACATTCCCAGCAGCAGAAGCAGGCTGCAGGGACCACGCACAACACCCAGATCAGATCGCCCCACTACAATTAAATCAAAGAGGTAGGCCTATTGTTGGCAAGGTCACTGGCAAACAGGGAGCTTGGTCCTGATCCTGAAGACCTTCGGAGGGGTGAGAGGGTTCTTGGCCTGAGGCAGGAAGCAGGAAACAGAGCGAGGGCATTTGGTAAGC
>NW_004949190.1:650911-685753 GCF_000317375.1 Microtus ochrogaster
AAAAAAATAAACACTCCATGTCCTCCATTCCCATCATGCTCTCAAATTGCCTTATACTGTGATCGAAAGGACCTGGAAGTCAGTGCCCTAGTGACCTCAAAGCCCTAGGATTTTACTGTTCATTCTATGACATTCAGATCATAATGCTTGCTGAAGTGAACTGTTGCGGTTATTGTGGTCATTGAATGATCTGAGAAGTGAATGGGGATGGAAAGGGGATAGTTGGGGCTGGGTAAAGGACGGGGAGAGGGAACTGGAGCTAGTAGGTCAATTTTTTTAAAAAAAAAATAAATCAAAAAGCTCTGAAAAGATGGTGAGATACAAAGGAGGTTTGTAATCTGAGAAACATGATACAAATTCTAATGGTTCTCAAGGTTGTATTTTTGAGCCAGAGAATATCCAAGCAAGGAAGGAACAGATAGTGGGAATTTGGAAGGAAAAGTTGCACACAGATAAAATATTAAGCTTGTATAGTTTTTTTTTTGTTTTTTTTCGAGACAGGGTTTGCTTGTATAGTTTAAAGTCCTTTCCTTCCTCTATATTCTTGGAGAATAAGCCACACTGGTAACAAAGACTATCTTTGGGTATCAAGAATAACACAGGTTAATACCTTTTTACACAGGGGCCCAAGTCTTTCATGCTGGGTGTAGAGTCTTGTTTGAATGACATTACTGTGCTTCAGTTTGTCAAGTACCTAAAAGGATTTTGCCCCCCCCCCATTTACACACACATGTACACGCGCGTGCACGCACGAGCTCACACACAAAAAGGGTGAGGAAATCACTGGGGAAAGAATAAATACACACATGAAACGTTTAAATAACCATGTAAAGTGACTATATAAATAGCTCCAAGTTATACCTGAGGTATATGTGGGGATTAGAGTGAAATCAAATACCTTTTAATTACAATTGAAATCAATACCCCAGAAACCATAGCTGAATCATTACCAGGAAAATCCAGTTATGCTTCTTCTTTTTTTTTTTTAAGTATTTGGGTTTAAAGTAACCCAAATAAAAGCAATTTACAATAAGATGCGTTACCATTAAGCAAATGACATTTAGATCAGTATTTTTTAGATTACCTCCACCATTATGTATAAAAAAATCAATGTGATGTAGTTACTTTTTTAACCCCAAAGTTAATTACAAAGGTATCTGTAAAGTCATTGTAAGCAGAAGCATCCTGATTTCAATCTATCAAGCAAGAACGAGAGAGAGTGTGTTGCATTGGAAGGCAACCACCAGGATGTGTTTTAGAAGCTATTTTATAACACTCCATTTTTAAACAGCACTTGCCTTGTGTAGTTTTTCCTTATAAATTCAGTGCATATTTCCACAGCCATTAATGCCTGCTTAATTTTTATTAAGCATTCACTTCAGCATATTAGAAAATCCATGGGCTGTGTACTCAGATTTAGATACATATTCCTGCTCTACTTCTTTCTACAGTCTTCATAGAATACTTACGTACGCATACATACATATTATTATTGAAGGAAAATGCGGCAACACCATCCTGGTGTAAATTACTGAGTCCCCATCTTAGTCTTCCCTATTTTGTCGTAGGTTAGTCATTGTTCTTTTAGTGCCTGATCTTAGACAAAATAAATCAATAACTCCGCCCCCAACACACACACCTTTCTAGGGTTGTCTCTGGTTAATCCAGAGATCGTTTGTGTGATTCTTCCTCAGAGGATGTGGGAAAAACATGAAAAGTAATTCTTGGTGTTAAAATGTATTGTTTTGTCATTGTGAAGGAATGAGGTTCTCATGCAGTGTTGAGAAAATCAAATCAAAAGAACATTGGGTATAGTTATCCTTCATTCTGGCCTTTCATTTTTTGTGAAAATATATTTACCTTTATTTTTTAAAAGAAGTTCAAAAGCAGAAAAGAAAATGCCTCTAAACCCCACCACTTTAACCTAATCATTCAGATTTTGCCCTCTCCTCCTTCTGTGTTTGGGAGGCATATTTTACATCGTCATAACTCGAACATACAGAGTATTGAGCAGTCTGTTGTCTCATTGCAGAGATACTTTATATAATCTGCCAAAATTTTAAGAAGGGTGGATTTGGGAGTAGGAAGTGAAGATTTGTGAAGGTAGATTTGAAACGATTTAGGACACCTGTCAAAATCTGAACCTTCTGGTAAAGATGAGAGAAATCGTTAAAGATGTTAGGGAAAACGTGAACAAGGGGAGCGATGTGAAATCAACGCACTCAACTGGAAGTAAAAGAATTATTTCTTTTGTATAATGCCACCTGTTTTGAAACGTACCTCCCATGTGTAGAAAACTATTTTCCCTGTCTAATTTCACCTCCACATCTCTCCTTCTTAGTTTTCTATGTCACCTACTAGGCTGACAGGTGGTGTCCCAAATCCAAACCATTTCCTCCAGAAAGCCTGCTCCTGTCGATGGATTCCCTGGCCAGGAAATTTATCTCAAAGTCTAGTGTTCTTAAGGCTGGCAAGCAAGAAAGATGCATGAAACGTCCCCTCCCCACTCTTGCCTGGTGCCTCTTTCTCGATGGCTCCACCTTCCTCTTTAGACAATCCCGACAGTGTAGAAGTTTCCATCTCCTTTCCCTCTCCGTTCTCCCCCTTTCACTTTCTCCCCCCTCCTAGGGCGCTTCCTGCCTGGAAACAAAAGATTGGTCCCCAGTAGCCCACTCAGGGCGATTTTACTTTCATGCTCACCATCTGATTGGCCTAGGTACGGTGCAGAGCCCAGGTGACGTCATAGCAAAGAAGAGCTAGGGAGCGGTTGCTGAGCAGAGGGGTTCTGTAGCAGGCGGGCAGCTGTGGCTGCAAACAGTCTGGGGTCTTACACTGGGGGCTGCAGCTTTTCCCCTCTGGGAGTGAGCGCACTGGGCGAGAGAAGAGCCGTGGGGTGGGGGTGGGGGAGCCGGCTGGGCCCGGGGCTGCGGCTGCGGCCGTTGGGCTGCAGCTCCCCAGCCCAACTGTCAGCGTGCTTGGAGGTACTGGAAAGGTCTTGGCAGGGTGGCTGGATCCTTGGCAGGTAAATCTTGTGACTTCTGTACTGTACGGGGTTAGCTCGGGGTTGGGGAGGCTCCTGGGCAGACGTTCCTTTCTGTGTCACCCTCCTGCTCCTGATGCGCCCCAGCTTTGACTCTCTTACATGGCAACCGTGCCCAAGCTGTGGGACCCAGCTCCCAGCGCTTGATGGGGTTTGCCTAGGCAGATGAGTGGGTGTGTCCGGGCTGGTCCTCAAGGAACCAGGCTTCTTCCCTTGGCTAAACCCAGGATTAGTTTATTGGGGCTTGGGCCGCGTGGGGCAAAATCCGCCCTGAAAGCTGTGTCAGACTGTAATTCTCCTACCATATACCCCCATCCCAGCCACAGTGTTGACAGCAGCCCTCTAGAGAAGGGGAGGGGGTGTGGCCGCAATCTGGCCAAGTCCGCATCAGAACTACCCAACTGAAACATAAAAGTACCAATTTTCTTAAAAAGAGCCTTCCTTTCTTTTATTTTTTTTTCTTTATCCCCCTCCCCTGTTCACATGGGGGGATGGTAATAACAGGAGGACTCCTTTTTTCTTCTTTTTCTGTGGGGACTGAATGAATTCAATAAGGTCCTTAGAAAAGCCTGGCGTCCCCTGTTGGCCCCTGTCTTTGTCTGGGGAGTAGGGTCATTGGGTTTACTGCTTCCTCCCTTTCGTGTCCCTTTTGGCTCCGAGGAGACACTGCCCTCAGTTTGTAATTGGCATACTTCTGAGTGAACAGAACATTTTAGATTTTGGCTCTGGCAGGCTTTTCCTTTCCTTAGGTGGTGGTTGAGGGCAGGGTGAGGGTTGGGCGGGGGTTGTAGGTGGTTCTTCCCCAAGGAGGGAACTGGGGGGCTCCATTGGATTTTGTTAGTTTGTTTTTTGGTCCCATCTCCCATAATCCATTCCAGACTATAGACTTGAGGTTTCTGGGCTGTATGGGCCGTAGAAGCAGAGAGAAAGGTGAGTGGCTTGGCTTTGGGAAGCATGATGGGGGTGGTTGCAGTATACTATATTTTGAAAAAAAGATGGCTTTCCCCAGGGAAGCCCTTAGCCATGTTAGTTTTGCTCCCCTCACCACATGGTTTTTTCAGACTCAAATCCAGGCCAACTGTATGGTTGTCTGAGGTGTTGGAACAGAAGGAGGTGCATTCCTGTTGGCGATAGCACTGTGGCCCTGTTCTGGAATAAGCCAAGTCTAAAAGGTCAGTGAGGTTTTCAGTGGGCCATTTGTAAAATTATAATTGGGCATGATGTGTGATTTGGCACTTGAGCTTCCAATCAGGGGCACCTTTGGGTAAAGGGGCTCACCGTGGTAATGGAAGTAATGGGTGATTAATAGGCTGGCACCTGGGAAGAGAGCCAACTAGCCCTCTTTTTTTTCGGGATACAAATGTCGTACTCCTCTGTGTCCACGCAACACACAACATGAAAAGAGTCTGGGAGGTGTGCTGGGCTAAAGCTGACTGCTGGTAATCAAGAATCCAGAGAGACCCCGGATGTGAAGAGGCTCGTTCTTTAAGTCTTCCAGCGGACAAGTTGTGGTAAGAGCACAAGCAAAGGGCCACGACATGCATGAACATCCTGATCATTCCTACAGGTTATGGGTTTACTTGTTAGTTGGTTGGGTGGGTGGGTGGTTAATTTTTTTTCCCCGTTCAAACGTGAAAGTGGCGTACAGAGCAGACGAATTTGCTCTGCGTTTGGAGAAGACTGGGTAGTAGATTTGATGAGAGAAACGGGAAATGGCTGCAGAGTGGAAGGGGTTTGCTGGCAGAGAGATTCTGCTATTGTGAAGTCAGACTAAGTACCAAGTCAAAGTGAATTACGAACATGGAAGAAATAAGATCTAGTAATCAGACTGAATAGGCTGGAGCTAATGGTTTGGGTAGGAGAGCGCTATAGAGGATGCAGAAAGACCAGTATCTTCCTAAGAGCCCAGGAGTCCCGGTTTCCCTGGTGACATGGTAACAGAAAAGTTTTGGTAGTCAAGACAGCAGTGACTCAATCAAGGATTCTTTGGGGCTTCTAGCAGTTTAGGGAATCAATAGCATTCCCAGCTGTATAACCCCTTTTTAGGAACCAGAAACTTTAACCGAAGGAATGATAAGAAACTTGATGAGCAGCGGTATAAAAAAAAATCAGTTATTTCCTTTTAGATAAAGGGAAGGGACTAGGGGTGGGTGAAGGCTAGAGAGGAGAACAGGGGAGCTATAACCCGAGACTGGAGTCTGACTGCTTTATATGGGTGAATTAGACCCAGGTTTGAGTCAAAAGAGAATCCCTGAGGGGGGAGGGGGAGGCGGGATGGGGGGAACCTTGTGTCCACTAAGGACAGCAGAAAACTGTTACCCTGGAAGGTAAGTGTGGCTTTCCAGGCTTCTGGAGCACAGCTTAAGTCTTAGCTGGGCACCTTTCCCCGACCCCACTCACATCCACAACCACACCTGTCAGAAGCTAGGCAGTTCCTTTTGCAGGGCCAGGATAGACTTCCAGGCCAAATCCCCACTAAATAGCTTTGCCAGCAGGGGGCGGAAAGGTAACTGTAGGGGTATGGAGGACCCAAGTCCTCCATATCAGGTGTGAAGCCCAAGCCTTGGATCAACAAGCATACATTTACAGTCTGATTCAGCAGTACCAGAACTAAGTGAACCTCCACGTCAGTGTGTTTCCATTTCTCCTCAGAAATGCGGCACTGCCTACTGCACTCTGCAGCATAGAAGGTACAAGCATTTGCTTGTGATGACTTGAGTCACTAATACTCACAGCCTAACCGGGAGTTTAATTGGAAATGTTAATCAATGCAATAGATCCGTGTCTGATTTGCACATTCGGTCAATTATATGCACGTTGGAACAATCTGTGCTGCACCCAGGGGATGCAAAGAGGGGGTAAAACGGTGCAGCTCCAGATGGGACTCGGGGTGGGAAGCAAAATAAGGGAAGTGGACCTTGAAAACCAAGAAGAAATGATCAATTTCCTGATGGAAAAAAGAGTCATCTCCAACATATTTTCACAGAGAGGCCGGATCATGAAGTGGTTGGTTCAGAAGCTCGCAGAGCTGATGGGGGAGGCAAGGTTTTCTGTGGGTTAGAAGGGGGTAGATCTAGAGGGAAAAAAATCTTTTTGTGGGGTGGGCAGGGTGGAAGCTGGGACAGCATGAACCTCGGAAATCAGAAATCAGGCTGAATGCGTGTGGTACTCGGTGCCCGTTTCCTTGACCTCCAAATGACGGAATTAGACTGGGTGTTCTCTAATCTGGTGGGAACATTACGACGTGGACCATTTTGTACTTGATAGTTAAGATAGCCACTAAAGCACAAGCCCTCCTGCAACAAAAGAAAATAGCCCGTCTTTAGCAGTTTCCGTTTTGTATGCTCTCCAGTTTAGGAAAAGCCAATGCAAAAGAGATACCCACACGTTTCATCTTTTAGCCACATGGCTTCACTTTTATTTCATGTGAATGGGGAGCGTGCAGAGAAGGAGAAGCCCAAATCTGTATTTTCTGGGTTACCTATAAGCCCGGGAAAAGCTCTGTGTGGTAGTTTTTATAGCCAGATCAAAGCGGGGCACTGAGACTCTCTACTATTTTAACTACTGAATGCAGTCCCAAAACAGAAAGGTTTTGTGGTGAAGATAATTATAAAAGGGGGGGGGGGCTGGCTTGGCACAAGGCAGCTTCTTTTCCCTCATCTCTAGCAGAACCATGCGAAGTATTTGGAATTCTGCACCCTAAACAGACCACTGTCTCTGACAGCACAATATCGCCCCCTAGTGACTATACTTGAGGCACATTTTCTCAGCTTCCCATTGCGATCCCACGATCCAGCCTGGAAACCAGTACTCTGAAGCAGCTCTTAACAAGCCTGGCAAGCAAAGGCACACTCCTTCTATAAAGATTGAAGGAGGCTCCCTTCATAGCATTCTTCTCCAGTATGAGCAGATTTAGAGAGAGGGGCATCACTCTCTTCTCCCTTGCACTTTATCTTCTTTGGGCCTGAAGAAGGATCCAGGAGCTTTCCCCAGAAATCTTTAACGCTGCATAAGACGTTTGCCATGAATGGTTCTGTGAAAGAGGGCACAATTGTCACAAATTCCCTTGATCTCCACCCCAAGGTGATAGTTTTAGTCCTCAGACAGAGATTCTAGGGGGAATAAAGCTAAAATGCAGTAAGGAAAGAGAAGTTAGGTATGTATAAGATGTATGCATTCATATCTGCTCAGCTTTCAACAAGAGACTGAGCTACAGGAAGAAAGCAAAGGCTGTGTAAATGCACCGTATACTACAGCTATGCAACACTCACCACTCAGTAAAGATGTATATGACATGGCATAGACATACATGCTGCACACTACAAATTAGACATGTGTACGTGCATGTAGCATTCATGGTAGAGATATAATCATATGTAACACATTACAGAAATATAGTGCATATACCATAGCATACTGACAAGATAAATGTACATGACATGATATAAACACAGCACTGCACATATAACTCTATGCAAGTTCAGGACAAATACAACATAGTATAGATGTAACAAATCATATACACATACACATATTATAACAGACTACAAGGAATAGCACAGATATACATGACCCATAATATACTTCCAGTATGCAAGGGAATTGCTTCTGTGCTGGCTCAAGATACACCATTGGTGGGTTCAAGGCAAACTGCCATGAAGTTACTGTTTGATGTTCCACATGAAGGTATGTGGGAAAAGTGAAGCATACTGAAGGAAAACTTAGAAACATGAGAAATTTTGGTTAGAACAGGCTAATGCGCATGCACACACACAAACACACGCATGCGCACGCACACACATACACACAACCGACCCTCCTCAAACCTTGCCCCTTCTGGAGTTCTGACAGTTCTTACCACCCCACCTCTCTTCACCTTCTTGCAAAGTGAGTTCCTGCAGAGAGGGAGGGGGCGGCATCACTCAGTCATGTAGTGGGAGGGATTTAGATAGCTACTAAGGGAATACACATGGATGCTACAGATTCTAGGGGACAATTATGATCTGGAATCTGTACCAGAGGAAGAGGCAAGCCCAGGGCATGGCATATCCCTTGTGCCTAAGAGGTGGAATTGGAGATCATGGGACTTTTCTTGGCTTCCCAAGACTTCAATTTTGCTTTTTCTTTAAATACCCATCAATGTATTTCATTGGGTTAGAGCTCCCTATTCTATTGTCCTCTAATAACGGAGCGCTAGCCTCGATCATGCTCTATTTGAATTTGCATGCAGTTGCTGCTTTCTTTGCAGGGTCAATGTGGTTGTGGGATGGGGTGTTTGTGAGAAGTACATAGAGGTTGCAGAGCTTGGAGTCCTAAAATCAGCCTTTCCCTGGGGAGCCTCAAGTGATTGGAAAATGCAGAAGTTGAGAGTTTAAAGGGACCCTGTCTCTGGCAGAAGGAATAACTGGATGGTAGAGTGACTGATTAGCATGCAAGACACCATGGTTCTGGTTACCATTTCCAGGATGAGATAGGGGAGGAGGGAGGAGAGGAGGAAAGAGAGAATCAGGTTTCTATCACAATTAGATATAGAAAGCTCTGTGGGGGCAAGCAAGGTAAATAGTCATCAAAATAAAACAAATAGTTTATATCCTCTTGGGGAAATTTGGCAAAAGCTGTGGGGAGGCATTTCTTTGATTAAGACGGGCTAGAGGATTCAGTTAAGATCATCAGCGGTTTAGAACCTCCACAGGTGTGAGGCAAAAAGAAACTCAGAGTGTTCTTGCCTAAGCGACTCTCTCTCTCCAGATACCCACCCAAAGAAAGAGGTTGGTGAGCAAAGGGGTGGAAATGGGGGTAGAGACTCAGGATCGAGTGATGAAGGTACGGAATCATAGTGGTACTTTGTGCCAGGCAACACAGATTTTCTCAAGTGGGTGTTACCTCTGTAAGTCAGACTGTGCCATCTCTGATAAGTATACAAATTTACCCCTGATTCTGAAAGTCATGTAGATTCTTCACATGCATCTTATTTGACTTAGCTCCCCTAACACTTGTCCACAAGGACTAAGGAAGCTTTTATAGCTGACAAGAAGTGAGAAGGTCCAGCAGGGTGAGAGAGCAAGCATTGATTATTAATCTGTCCTCCCATCTCTCAACCCTCAGTTCAGTACCTTTTCCAAAATCCTCCAGAAAAATATGTGTTCACACTTCTCACCTCTCTGATTCACTAGTCTTCTTAAATGATTTTCTGAAATATCCCACTCTCTCTGTGTTTGTGTATGTGTCTCTCTCTGTGTGTGTAACATATATGGGGACGGGGGATAGGATGAGGGGGTAGTAACCGGTGTAGAAAGGATTCTTTCTCCCCAAAAGTGCTTTTCTCAGTATAGTCCCCCAAGAAAGAGAAACCCACTAAGCCCTGGCGTCTCCTGGGAGCTGGTGTGCACAGTACAGAGTCAGTCAGAGCTGAAGCCAGCACAGCCCCTTCTCACGAGCGACACTCACCTGGGTTGAGACCCTGTGGTGGTGACTGTGTGAGGTGAGTGAAGGATTTTAGGGCGTGCAGTGAGGGATATTTGAATCCCAGATAAATGTTGCCTTTTTTCTGAGCTCAGGACCCACCAGTTAGGCCCGAGGACATAACCCTACTTTCTGGGCTGTGCAGTCTGTTATAGCTGTCCCTTGTCTCTTGGTTTTCATCTCTAATATTGAAATGACAGCCTTGACCTACATTCTGAGGTGGGGAGGAGAAACACGGTTAGGAGTCATTGCCTAGTCCTTTGCAAATGTCAAGCACCATCTAAGAGCATCGGTGCAACACAGAAAACGCTTCCCGTCAAGCTGTCATTTCTTTTTCTTCTTTCCTGATATCTCAGTGGCATTTCAGCCACATGTCACAAACCCTCCAATCAGTTTCTGTGGTTTCCACTGCCCCATAATCTTAATTTCGTTTCGTATTCAAATGTATTCCTAACCCACTCTTCCTTGCTTCTGGGACTGGCAGGCTCAGCTAAAATCTTGTGGCACCTTCTTTCTACCTTCCCACCTAACAAGGCAGCAAAAGCATGCTCCCTCTCCCAGCTCTCTGGCATGAGTTTGTGGCATGCATTGCTTTTCTCTCATCATAAATCATTCTTGAAGAGTTTCTGGAGCATTTCTCTGATCAGATAAACTGCATTATCAAGGGCACGCCTGTAGTTTTACACGTCTTTACCATGCTTGACAAGTGACCACCAGTTCCCCAGCAGCTTTGCACATTAGACCTGTCTTTCTTTCACTGCACCTGCCTGTCACCAGCCCTTCTCTCCGTCTGCCTCTCAGACAGCCACAGTAGCTTCCTCTGTCGCCTTTTCCATCTGCCCTTCTATGTTAGACCCTGCAGCCTTGTTGCCTATTAATGACTTCTTGTCCCTGAGTCTCTCTGTCTGGTTCACTGTCTGCCTCTTTGTCAGCTGCTTAGCATCTCTACTGTTGCCCAAGTCAACAACTCCCTCCAAAGAATTTCAACAGGACAAAGAATATGCAACCCAACTCTCTTTCACTCTGAGCATACCTTGGGCCTAGACGATGGCAAGACTGCATCTCAGCAGCAGGTGTTTGTGTGATGCCTTCTCATTAAAGGAAAGCACCAGAGTTTCGGCTGTCGAACTGAAGGTATGAAATTACAGCTTTGCCCATTCTGATGCATTCAACTTTCTGGAGATGGTCTCGTCCGAGATCCTCTGTAGACTTTGACAGAAGGTAATTAGGACTGACGAAAATAAGAAGTGTGCCTGGGGATGTCTCCTGGGTTTTCTGTGACAGCTACCATAATAAATTTTATATACTGCCTACTGTTACCAACTCCAAGCTAAGCACTTTAGATAGATGATACCCTTTGCTCCAGCATTAACACTGCAAGGTAAGTGTTTTCTCAACTAGCTCATGCTCCCATTTCTGTTTCTGAATATACAAGTGATATTAGCTTGGGTTAGTTATTTTTATCAGTGCCAAGATAGAGGTTTAGAGGGGCTCAGTAACATGCTTAGAACTAGAACAGCACTGTTGTTTCGGGAGGAAAGACATTTCCTGGTGAGTTTCCTAGCCTTCAGTGTTATTCATACTCACCCAGTCCCTTTTGTCCCCCAGGCTCACCTTTATGTATCGTTCTCACCTCCTCACTCTCACATATAACCATACTGCAAATCATATACACAGCTGAATACCCATATTCATGTATTCATATTTTCATTATGAGACACATACACCTTATACCCCACTCAAATGCTCTGACCCACTCACGCCTTTGTACCCTTTCTTAACGTTTTTGCACACTTTTATATTCACTTGCAGTATAGAGGATATAATCACTCATACCCACTAACACACCTATGTAATCAAACCCTCTATGGCCAGGCATACCCTCACTTCCCCTTTGCCCAAGTCAAACTTCTCTTCCCATTCACAGACATATACAACACATCAGTTTCACAAAGTGTGATATGTTTGCACTGATATTATCACTTACCACAGCCACACACAACTCAGTGACACCCAGGTGTACACACATCCTCATCTAATTCATGTGTACAGATGATAACAATATGGACGATAGCTCGTCGGCTCCCTCTTGTGTATTTTTGAACTATTGCACTCTCTTCCCTGCACTATTGTGCTGGTAGTTATGCTTTTGCTCACATGCACAGCCCCAAATCCATCCTCCATCCCTCCTCATCATGTTCATAGAGAATCCTATTAGACACGGACGCAGGCATTTTGACACACATCATCACTCTTACCCTCTCTTTTCACACTGACATCTAGTTATCCAGCTCAATACTATACCTTCAGACACACACATGACCTGAAATACAATTATACACAAATTCATTTAATAAACACAGCCATTTCACTTGATGTCATCATTTTTTCCCTTTATGAAGTCACTAATGTACAAATATGCTCCCACAGACACACATTGGCATACACATATTCTAATTCATTACTCATACAAAATTCATAAACACAGTCACACTTAATGAACAGTCATGTTCATTCACATACTGACACTATGTATTTTCAGATCTTCACTTTTACTTTCGGAACCACACACTCCAAATTAGACATTGCCATTCATTCTTAGGGACACATAAAACCCCTCCCTTACATTCTTACATGTATACCATCTTG
The DNA here is from genome assembly GCF_000317375.1 of Microtus ochrogaster. Taxonomy (NCBI): domain Eukaryota; kingdom Metazoa; phylum Chordata; class Mammalia; order Rodentia; family Cricetidae; genus Microtus; species Microtus ochrogaster. The sequence continues at coordinate 663,063 of NW_004949190.1, forward strand.
CATGCCAATCCCAATTCAGAACACCGCACATTTTAGCACAAACACTGTTATACTTACCACACACACTGGCATTTGTATACATTTCCATTCTACTAGTCTCATCTGGATAGACCCCACTCACATTATTACATACATTTATACCAGTGTACACGTAGTGACATGCACTGCGTTTCAAGTCACTAATATGCATCTTATTGGTACGCACCACAATTGGGTAAATTATTTCTATTGCAGTAATTAATTCACATAGATGCATGTCTATACTCACACAAGTGGCTGCTAACACCATGCATGACAGGCTTTATTGGTGTTTACACTCATTCAGGTATTCATCCTACCACATTCTCACATTGACTGGACACTTACTCATATTGATCCATATGCCTGAGAAGTCACAGAATTTCTGTAAAACTACACCATACCTTCAGCTTCTTGCATGGGTACATTGCCAATATATATCTTCATATTAGCACTAACCTGTATTCCCTCTCCAAGATGAGCACCTTGACTTACATCTATCTACATTGATTCACATATGCTGGTAGTGATCCACACTTATGTGTACCTGCATATATATTTTCTGAAAGTCTTATATGTGTTTGCAAACTGCCATTTTTGTAGTTGCACACTTTCTTAATGATGTATACTCTAAGAGAACATTAACCAATCCCATGTGACAGTGGTGAGGGATTAACGTATCTCATTTCTCTCCTTGGGGGAGGGTAAGAGAGCAATCTATTTCCTTAAGATTGTGCCACAAATAATAACACATCTATGGTTTTATGTTTCTGACATAAAATTGCCTGTTGGTTATCCACATGGAAAGAACAGGTCTGCTCCATTTAGGCATCCCATATCTACCTCCCACTCATTGATGCTTTGTTAACCCAGAACATGGCATTCAACAAAGGAAAAGAAAGTAATTTTCTCTTTTGAAGCCCATACCCACACTCATAACTGGGTTTTATTCTTTCCCTGATCACCCTCTTTTGATTAACTCGCACTTAAAATGTATGTTAAAAATACATCTTACTGCCGGGCGATGGTGGCGCACGCCTTTAATCCCAGCACTCGGGAGGCAGAGGCAGGTGGATCTCTGTGAGTTCAAGACCAGCCTGGTCTACAGAGCTAGTTCCAGGATAGGCTCCAAAGCCACAGAGAAACCCTGTCTCGAAAAACCAAAAAAAAAAAAATACATCTTACTAAACTCAACCTCTGCTTCATTAAAAAAAAAAGAAGAAAAAGGAAAGGTTAATGAGCTAGCTGGATGATAAAATACATTTCTACTGTGAGTGCGCTCACACGTATGCAGACCGCACTGAAATTTCAACAGTTGTTACTAACAAGTCTCCAGAGGAGATTTCTCTGTAGGCATAGGCAAAGAGAAACTGATGGAAGTTCCTTGCACTCCAGACAGACTACAGAATTTCTTCCAAGAGAGTCAAAAGCAACACAATCCCAGGAGTGAGCGAGTGAAAGATGAACTTGAACCTGGAGATTTACAAATACAAGTGCACCCCCGCGGTAACCTTTTTGGCCCATGGCTTTCTCCACTGTAGTCTTTCTAAAGTGAAAGTAAAATAATGTTTACATCACCACTTGATATGGTGGAGAGCACAAGTGAGTGTGTAAAATAATGTCTTCTTCATGCCATGAAGGATCATCATTCAATTTTGATTCCATCATTAGGTTGAAAATGTCTTTGATAGCAGTAACTCCATCATACTTTTCATTTACAAATTCCTACTGGCAGGAGGCTAAACCTAGAAGAACCACTTCTGTGACCCAATTAAGGAACTAAAAGGAGAAGCTAGGCATCTGTCAGTAAGATCTAGGCTCTCCATCTTCCTCATCTTAGAATTCCGATAGTGTGTCAGATCAGAGTATCATCTGGCTCTTTGTGTTTTCAGGCCCAGAGAGAGATTCAAATGGGTGAAGGACGCATACTGTGCCTTTGAGTGATTTCTTTTCTTTTGTGTGAGAAAAGATTAAGTCCATGAAGCAGTCATTAAAAAGACAGAGGTCTTGAAACTTGGCATCAGAGGTATCTTTATTGTGTCTTCGAGTGCTCTTCAGGTTGCAAAGGACTGAAAGGCCAAGAAATGGTTGGGGACTGTAGAAAGGATTCAAAGAAGCCACTTGCCAAAATCAACTTTCTCATAGACATCTTGCTCAATACTGGGCTGTGCCATCTTTCCAGAAGATTGTGTAACAGAGCCCTGTGTCACCGGGCCTAAAGTAGAGAGATAGCTACCAACCTTAATGAAAACATTGTACTTGATCAAGATTAAGCCACCACCTCCTTTCGGAGACAGCTTTTAAGAAACAGTCTGGCAATTTTATATTTATTTGATCGTTTATTGTTGGTACCTGAAATTGACCATAGGCAATTTATACAATTTATGGGATGAGCAGAAGGTCTAAGTAGGGAAACTAAGCTCCAGCCTGGACTCACATCAATCTCATGAGAATTCCTAAGGGAGAAGTTTGCCACTCCAGAATTTACATGACAGTTTAGACCTCAAAATCTTTCTAGTCTGTTTCTCTATTATAATGAAGGCACCACCTTAGGAGTCAGTAAGACAAACATTGGAATCCGTGTTTAGCCACTTTCTAGCTGTGTAACCTAATTTGAGTACTAACTCTGCTCCTAAGACTCAATGTCCTTATCTGTAAAATGGATTTCTTATGAAGATGAAATAAGATACTTTAAGGAAATAGTTCAATGTTTTCCCAGTAGTAAACATGTGGATGACAGATGCTATTATTATCTCTGCACTGCCTTTGAAAGGCACTATCAAAGAGAGAGAGCTCCCAGACAGCAGAAAAATGGTGTGGAGCCAAAGCCTTTCTAGCCAGACTGATTATCTCAGAGCTTAATTGACATATTTTGAATGTTTTACTTGAGCTTAGCCAAAATCTGTCAGTGTTATGCCTACTCAAGGAGACAATCGAACAAATATGACTACCCTATAGTTTCCTCGATCCCTGTGCCACTAGGGCATGTTTATCATGCCCCTTCATCAGTGCCTGCAATTCATGTCCATATGATACAGTGATATAAATGCTTCTTAGAAATCTGTCAATCCCTCAATAATAGTACCTTAATTTGATGTTTACGGAAAGTGATGAGGGAACATAGAAGAACCTCTTAATGCTGGTAGGGTCGATAGTTAGCACACTTCTGCTCCTGACTCAACATTAATGTCTCTTTTGTGGGCAGAGGACTTTCTCTTTCCTAAGGTTTGGTCTCAAATACCACAGTGGAAGTACAGTTTACTTACTTTGAAACTGTAAGGACATTCATGACCAAGCAAAGAGAATGATTAGCTGAGAAAAACCAAACCATTTGAAACTTTTTGTGGCTAGTGAGATCTAATTAAGAACATTCGGACTTGAGACAGACCTCGGTGGTAGGGTGCTTGCTTGGTATTCATCAATCCCAGGGTTGATCATCCAGTGCATTCAGAAGAACACAAAATAAAAACCAGAACACAGGCTTCAGAGTCACATGGACAGGAGGTTGTAAAGTTGTAAACGTTGTAACTTTTAGCAGATTACCTAGGATATTATAAGCTCTCAGAAAATAGTAGTAATTGTATTTATAGTGTGTGAATTACGCAGCAGAAATGGCAAACTGTTTATTAGCAGGATAGCTTTGATTATTTTGAAGCACCATTCACATATAGAATACTGAATCCTTACATGCTTCTGATGCGGTAGGCCCCCCCTTTCCACATAAAGAAGTAGCTGTGGAGGATCCAGTAAAGTGCAGATCACTACCAGCAGTGTGGGCTGAGCAGGCTTCAGGCGAGAATGGATATTTACATTTTCACATGGAAAAGTATTATGCAGCTATAGTTACCAAATGGGAGCTACTTGAACAGAAACTATTCCTTCGTATGGGATAAAAAAAAAAATATCTAAATGTGAGCCATGGTTCATCTGTTAGCTGAAACCTACTGTGCACCTGAGAAAATGTCCAGGACAGCGCAAGACTGCTATCACTGTGGCTTCATTATAGTATTCCTCAGAACAGGACAGAGTAGTAATAGCTGCACTGGAAATATCTACCACCAAGAAGAATGCTTCCTGAGGTATAATATGTGGTTTCTTTCATGTTGCTCCAGTTGCAACAAACTGTACAATGATATAATTCTCAAAATATTTCTAAGTGTATCCATGGACGTGTGGGAGCACTAGGGCATTTGCTTCTAATATGAAAATAACAAGAGAACACGTCAGATAAACACTGTAGAAATGCCAGGGGATAGAAAGGAACATTTCTGACATATCTGTAACTTTGCATCATGATCAATACATTCCACTTGAAGTATTCTCATTTTCATTTCTATGGCCTCATACAACTCACATCCCTGAATTTTCTCTGTGATCCCTGGCTCCTCTTCCAGGTTTTCAACACTGGTGCTCCTCAGAGGGCTTCTTTTTTCTCTTACTCTATGCACATTCTCTGTAGTTACACATTTCCTCATATTGACGGCCTCCAAGATAAAATCTTGAGTCCATATGTATAGCTGTTCTTGGAATAATTCCACAAACTAAACCAATGTGTCACAACTATGCTTGCATTGTTATTGTTTTAATGTTATCTCTACTGAGAAGATACACAGCTAAAGATATCTTTTCTCTATCATGAATTGCAGTTGCTTCAACTTGTTCTTATACTTGTGATTTCAAGGGCAAGATGCTTACACATTTATTTGTCTTGCTTCTCCATAGACATTTCTAGATTCACTTTTACTGAGATTTCCAATGGGTCACTGTTTCTGTCCTATTGCTATGCATTTGAGATCTATTTTCTAGTGTTTTTTTCTAGAATTTTTGTCTTTCTCAAAAGAGCCAATGTAAAATTTAGATGCATTTTCATTAAAATTCATCAAAAATAATGTTCCACTGGCCAAAAACTTTGAGAACAATTTGTTATTCTTAAGAGTACAGTTATTACTGATAGACCAGTGATTGCCATGCAGAGGAACGCCAGTGTAACCGATGTGTGAGCTTCATGCCAAATTCAGTATTTTATTTCCCACTGTCTAAGCTGGTTAATTATCCTCATTTCACAAACCTAAAAACTGAAACACAGTTCTAATTGAAATATTCAACACAAACACATGGCTATAAAACAAGGAGTTCTCCTATGTCCTTCTGTACTTTCTGGGGATGGATATATTGAGATTCCATTTGGACTATAAGATGTATCTATATCCCACCAAGCAGGCCTAGCTAGCATCACTACTATAGCTGGTCAATTTCCAAAATAGGTGCCCATCTCTCCTGGAATCTCTTGCCTCCTCCCTTCCTTTTTCTGTATTACTTGTGTTTCTTATTCCTTGATATAACATCATAATATCATACTTCAAAAGTTTTTTCAATTTTACTACCTGGAATTAAAAAAACTTCCTGTCTTCAATTAGCTATTTGCCACATTGACACCTGTGTATTAGTCCTGAAATGCAAGCAAATCGTGCTAGTCTACTACTTGAAACATCTTTCTGTAGGCAGGAAGGGACCAAACCAAATAGAAAGGAATATGAGATCTTTCTTTTTTTATTAAATTTTTTTATTAAAAATTTCCGCCTCCTCCCCTCCTCCCTTTTCCCTCCCTCTCCCTCTCCAGTCCAAAGAGCAGTCAGGGTTCCTTGCCCTGTGGGCAGTCCAAGCTCCTCCCCCCTCCATCGAGGTCTAGGAAGGTGAGCATCCAAACAGGCTAGGCTCCCACAAAGCCAGAACATGAAGTAGGATCAAAACCCAGTGCCATTGTCCTTGGCTTCTCAGCAGCCCTCATTGTCCACCATATTCAGAGAGTCCGGGTTTATCCCCTGCTTTTTCAGTCGCAATCCAGATGGCCTTGGTGAGCTCCCAATAGATCAGCCCCACTGTCTCCGTGGGTGGGTGCACACCTCTTGGTCCTGACTTCCTTGCTCATCTTCTCCCTCCTTCTGTTCCTCATTTGGACCTTGGGAGCTCAGTCCATTGCTCCAATGTGGGTCTCTGTCTCTATCTCCAATATCAGTCTGAACACACTGAACCTGATAGAAGAGAAAGTGGGAAGTACTCTACAACATATGGGCACAGGAGACCACTTCCTACATATAACCCCAGCAGCACAGACATTAAGGGCAACATTGAAAAAATGGGACCTCCTGAAACTGAGAAGCTTCTGTAAAGCAAAGGACACTGTCACTAAGACAAAAAGGCAACCCACAGACTGGGAGAAGATATTTCTTAATTTCTCTCCACATTATGTTTCCCTGTCTTCCTCTGATCTCTTCTGGACATGAACACACACTCTTCTTTGTGCCTGAAATATGTCTTTCCTGTGGTCTGGTTGCTTGCTCTCCCTCATTTAATTCAAATATATTTCCTCTGTAAAGTGCCTTCTTCAGCCTCCCCCGCTCTCCTACAATGCCAACCTGTTTGCATCTTTGAACTAAGCTGCCATGACTGTCCTTTTAAGTCTCTTCAAGGGGAAATGCTCTTGCTTGCTCACCTAGGCAGTTTTAGCTAACCATTCTCTCCTTCCCGAGCGTCCTCAGTGGGCACAGCCACAGCCATGGAAATGCTGAATGAAAGAATAAATTTGTGAATAATTAATGATTTTTAAGCATTATAGAATAATCCAGATGTAGAGCTACAATCAGTCTGTTTTCCCTTCTTAGGGATATTTTTCAGGCTTATAAAAGGATCTAATAAGTAAAAAGCTACCTCCCAATGAAAGCCACACAAGACGGTATAACTTAGATTTTAAAAGTAACACAAAAGAATAGTTTATTTTTCCAAGCATTATGTCACTAATAACACTTTCCCTAGATGCCTGCCCTGCTCATATATATGTTTTCAGTACTAAATTGTTTGTGTCAGACCTTATTGGTCTCTTCCTTTGTACCTGATCTGGAACCAGAGTCCTACCTCACACTTCAAAACACTACTTTCTATGCAGTTTTGACATTTCTTCTTCCTCATGCAGCACCAACATCCTTCAGCCCAGTGAAAACAATAACCCAAGAGAAAAAAAAATAAGCTAATGTACTGAGAGTAGTCATTTGCTAGAATTTATCTTACAACAACATGCTGATTCCTACTTTTCAAATGCTGGTGAACTCTTACACATTGGTCATCCTCTTGGTCCTTTGGGAATATTAACCCTGCTTTCTCTTTAGTTCTTCCTTATGAAGCATCTTATGCCTACCTGCATCGTATCACATTGTGTTCCTACTATCTACCTTTCTTGCGGACAAGGACAGGTCTTGATGCATCTCTGTATTCTCCCTATACCCAATGCCATACCACAGATGGGGGAAGGTTCGTGGCATAGATGGGGATGTAAGTGCAGACTATGTTTTTTAAAAACAATAACTAATATTTGTATGTTATTATTTTCTTGGTAGTTATCTTGTTGTCTATACATTCGGTATGTGTTTAAGAATCATATGCAGCCACTGTCACTCAGGGCCACATACTTATTTTTTTATGCTTATCACCTAGTGTGATACCTGGAACACAGTACTGATAAAGACTTGTTAAATGAATGAGCGTGTACACAGGTGGGTTACATAGGGGTACTTAATAGTAATGTCATGCTACTTAGCTCCTCAAAGGGTAGTAAGTTTTTGTCCCAAGTTTTCCTGAAACGAAAGTCAACCTCAACGTAACAAAAATAAAGCACTAACCGCTGTGTTTTCCTGTTAAGGGCAATGGTTTAAAATTTTTTAGCAGCCTCTTCTTCATATGTGTGTGAACAGTGGGGAAACAGAGCCGACTACATGCTGTGGTAAGAATCTGCTCTATCAGGAACCAATCACAAGCCATATCTACTGAAAGTGCACAGTGGCCTCTGTACTCAAATAATAGAGAGACAGAGAGCAAGGAGACCAAGGGCCTTGTTTGATCTGACAGTTTGCCATTGAAGAGCCTATGTTAGCTGAAGGAAGGCTGTAGAGAGCCCATTATAATCAATTGTGAAGTTACCTTTCAGATTATGCCCTTTGTTTCTAAACAATTAGTTTGTGTGGTTAATGATGCTTTCTGAAACCTCTGGCTGGTTGTGTTTGTTTATTTATTTATTTTATTTTTGAGATAGGGTCTCATGTAGTATTGGCTAATCTTGAACTCTTGTTATCCCTGTTTCTCCAGTGCTGGGATTACAGGAGTGCACCACGTGGCCCCTTTTTTCTTCAAAGTAAAGCACTTGTCATTGGTGGTGGTAGTGTGGGGGAGGGCAACAAAGATGATGGATTTCTAAGCAGGACTGTGGACAAGTAGAGGTTCATATCTGACTATTTTGGAAGTGTGATAAATGAAAAGTAAGTCTCGTCCCCTCCCATTCTTCTTTCCACATTTTAGAGAAACAATGGTTTAAAAATATTTTCATTTTAGATTTATTTTATTCATATCTGTGTTTCGTCTGCTGGATCCCCTGGAACTGGAGTTATGGATGGTTGTGAACCATTGTATGAATACTGGACACTGAACTCCAGTACTCTACAAGAACAGCAAGCGTGTTTAACTACTGAACCATCTCTCCAGCTGAAAACTTTGTAAATAGATACTATTTCATATCTCCTAGTACCTCTCAAATAAGATTCTGAAACACATGCTTAGCCTTTTTAAATTGTGGCTATTTAGACATTGATTAAAAGGCAAAAGCTAGGGGGAAAGAGTTGCTATATTTTCTGCTAGCTCACACTCTTTAACCCCTAGATCTGATTGGAAATCACTTTTGACTAAAATATAAACTGTGCCAAGTTGATCCAAGTTCTTGGTTTAGAAACAATAGCATATCTCAACTGTCCTCACGTAGTTCCATTCAGACATGCACTGACATCTGGCTTCTCCAGGACCATTCTGCATGCAGGGAAACTAGGAACATGACGAGGAGCTAAGGTAATGAGCTGTGAGTCATAGGTTGACAAGCAGCATCCAAGCGTTTCAATGCTATGCAAAAAGCCCTGGGAAATTCAGCAATTGAAATTCCGAGCTTAAATTTAAGAAAATGTGTTGATGTTTCACTGTGGAGGATAATTATAATTCATGCATGGTAAGAGGGAGCAGCTAGCACGCTGGAGACCCAAGACATTGACTCACTACACCATACTCCCTAGGGCTATTAGTCTTCATCTAATTTGTTCCATCTGAATGTTTCCAAGGATATTAAATTTTCTATTTGAGAACCCGGAAATGTTTTATTACTGGATTCTGCTTTTCTTTTATTTTTCCCACCTATTCCTTTGAGGTATCTTTTAGTGTAATTACTTCTATTCTCTCATCCTTGAAACTATTTCTGCTTCTGTACTTTATGCTTCTTACTTTGGCTTAGGTATATTGATATTGGCAATGAAGAGTCAAAGCCTGTAATGATGCATTGGTTTGTAAATATAAATAAACACCAGACAATCATTAGCACTTTCTTAGCAATGACTCATGCAGCATATATAATAAATAATAGAGTATGGTGCTGCATATATTTAGAGGCTTATGAAGTTATTTGAAAAAGAACTATTTGTCCCTTGTAATATATGCAGACTATGAGGTTCAGATGCTGGAGGTATACCTACTGATTTCCATTTTTACAGCATGACACTAAAATATGTAACTATAATCTGCTGATTCCTTGGTTTCAGTGCCAGGTTCCTCTGGAAAACAATGGAAGTCTCTCATAAGAACGTTATCAGGGGACAGGACTACTGTACAGCTGACCTCATTTGCGTGTGCGAATGAAAGAGAACATGAATGTTTTCTATGTGAGTGTACTTGTATGTATGTCATCAGTGAGCTATCTCTTGCATAATCTCAGATTGAAACTAGACTGCTGTAAAAAGAGCTAGAGCCTCCCTTGCCTGTCCGGCTGCTTTTGCAAATCTCCTGCCTAACAAGTAGCTCAGCTCCTCCTGATCAAATGATCTTATAAATGGCTTCCCTCCATTATCCACGGTAATGGTATCTCCCTGGCGAGGCTCTCTGAAACAGCACACCCCTGTCTCTGATAGCAGAGTTCTCTTGGTGAGTGCTCCCAGAAGAGGCAAACTCCAAAACAAGGCCATCTAAGAACCGGTACAATCAGTCAACAAAACCTTTTGGAGTTCTATCAATAAATCGAATAGCCTTGGGCCTTTGGATGGGAGAAGCAAATAAAACCAGTAAGTACCAGCCTGAAGTAAGTTGCTGTGGAAAGGTTACATTCGCTCTCTTGCTATTTTGAGAGGCTAGAAGTATGTATGTGAGAAGTGTGTGCTTCGTTCTGTTTACTTGGATATATATCGTGTTGCTATCATACTGTGTAGTGTGCTGTTGAAAGAGAATTAGACAGAGTTTAGGGGTTTAAAGTATCCTAGATTTTGTGTTTCAACTTACTTTATCACTTAACCTATACTCTGTATATTCTTCATGGGGTACACAGAGATTGTAATGCCTTCTTCACTGTGTTGATGTGAGGCCCAAACCAGAGCAGAGCATAGAAGTTTTTTAGAAATTACAAACTTATATATTTTAAAAATGAGATGTTGTTAACCCAATGCTCGCTGCCTTCTAAATGATGCCCATCTGCTTTGCCTTTAGACTAGTGCTAGTATTTGCAAGTATGCCTTTCTTGGTCCAGACTTGCAATAACTACCTATGTAGATTTCTGTAACATTATGAGGACCTACTCACAGCTGAAACTAATGCCTAGAATGAATAGTGCTTCATTTAATATGAATGCATGTACTTATGAAAAAGGGGTTCTTACCCTCATGGAGCTTATGATTTATTAAGAGGGACTGGCATGCAGAATGGCTCCATGTAGTTTGAAACAAGATGATAGAACTCCTCTGTTGGGCCTATGGAGCTACCTCTCATTAATGGATGGGTTCTACCTTGTCGATTTAGTCTGTGAGTGGTAGTGTGATCCCAGATTATTTTAGGGACTCAGATTTGGCTCATTTTCTTTTCTATAAGATACCCCAGTGACATAAAGTACTATTGGAATTAATGTCTGAAATATAGGTAGAAATACTCAGATACAAGTTGCCATAGAAGTGTTTTTCATGATAAGATTTTGTAGACTTATGGAAGGCTATGCGACTTTTCTTGTTTTCTTTTTTGTCTCTCTTTTTTTCTTTTGATGGTGGGGAAGAAGGAGACAACTTATAAATCATCTACTATGTTTTCTCACATTGTCAGTCATGAATTTTTGAATTAGGTAAGTTCATTTGCTAATAATACATAAAAAATAGAGTAGGTTTGATGTTGACCTAGGCTAATTACCAAGATGTGGTTTGTTCTATTCTTGAACACTTACATAACCATCTTGAAAGTGTGTGTTTAGGGTCCAGTGGAGTATAAAAAAAAGCCAGCAAATGTAATTCTTGAATCCTCCTTCCCACCACCAAAGTACAATTCAGTGTATACATCCTTTCAATAAAGGCAGCAATTTTATCTTTATATATAAAATAAGGCTCCATATTGATATAATTATATAAGGAGACATATGATGACTTTAAATTTATCCTTATCCAATACTTTGAAATCTAAAGACTGTCATTAAAATTTTAATCCTTGATCTACAGCACTAATTCTTTTTATACAGAATCTCCCCCACCAAAGAACTTCCAGATGACACACTCATGTTTTAATAGAATTCTGCTGCAAATCTATTATCCCTCTGCAATCCTAAAATCCATATTCTTTCATATGTCCTTGTGTTAAATGATTATTATAACTCTGTCATCACAGCTTCTTGAACATTATTCTCTTCTATTTTCAGTATCTGTATCAATATACCAGAAACATTAGAGTTTACCCTGGATATTTCCTCTAGGCTCCATCCCAGTCTTATTGTGTATACTTTACTTTCATATGCAAAAAATATTAAACAATGTTGGTGTGATCACCAATGTCTGATAATAGGTTTATGTTGCTACTGATTTGGGGGTTTTCATTTGAATGTGGCTGTGCATTTGCAAGGCTGGGCTTTTGGTTGAGAGGCAGACAATACATTTGTTTTGTTGAGGAAAAATATGCAAGTAAATAATTACATCAGTTTTGAAAGTACACAGACATTTATTCTCATGATATCTGCTTAAAATATTTATTTTATTTGCTCATGACTTAATAAATGGTCTTACAAGTTGTAGGACCAGAATTTCTGGCTTTTCCTCCTTCACATACTTGGTATACAGTACCTGTAATAAATGGGCACAATTGGCATCTTTGGCTGCATCCAATTCAACATATATATCACCGTATCCATTTTGGTCAAGTTTTCTAGTATCTGGTTGATTACTGTTCTTTTACTTTGACTTTTATATCTGCACAACTTGATGGCTTTCTTTTCTAACCTCCTGGGAGTTTAATCTGGTACTGATATCGGGTGAATGTGTGTTGGAAAAATGAGAGAATAATGAGAGCAATTGACCATTTCTAATCCTGCACCACAGCGCCTATGTCCCTTTAAAAATGTTTTGCTGCAAGTTTCTTTGGCAAGAGGCAAGCCAGTAAGGGCTGTGTGTATTCATTTAGTCCCCCATGGATACAAGCCCTCACATTTGTGTATGAGACTGAGAGGGGAGAGGAAAAGACCTGAAAAACAAATGCAGTGTTTCCTACTGGCTTGAAAATAGGCTGTGAATGATCTTTGGTCATAATGAAATAAAATAATTTTTACAAAAAATGCATTCCAATTGCAATTACAGAGCATATGCCAACACTAACTCCACAAGGGTTGGCTCAAAAATACATATCATCCACAAAACAATTTGAATTCTTTGTAAAAAAAATGTAGTTGCTATGTAATCAGGTTATGAACGGATGTAAACTGTGGTTGTTTGGACACTAGTGTTAGCTATTTTTCCACGATTCTAAAGGCAAGTATATGAAAGTGAAACAAATGGCCTGTGGCTAGATCTAAAGTGCCACTCACTTGAAAGTTTCTGTTGTGCAAGTGAAAAACAACATTTAAACTTAAGACTAAGCATTTTGTTTGATTGCACTCCTAGAGAATAATAGTTCTTTTGTATAATACTTGAAATGAAGCCTACAGCCATCCCAAACTAAATAGTCTCTTTAGTTTTAGATCTTGGAAATAATGACATCATAGGCAAATTGAAGCAGTGATCCATTAATAGTGTCCTTTGTAGAAAGCTGTCTCAGAAGAGGACCAGACTTAGTAAATTGGTATTATTTACAAGCATAAGATAATAGTATTCTCTCTTTCTATGTTTATGGAAGAGTACAAGATACCTCCCACTTGGGGAAAAATACATTGACAACAAGGCTTCCTTGTAAATGCCTTCCCTTTCTCCACTCTTTCAAAAGCATGCTTTGAAGCACTTTCTTTGAAGTTGGGTTAACCATGTCAAGAAGATAACTTTTGTTTGTACTTTATAAAACTTGATGAAGAGCTGACGTAGTAGCATGATAGTTCAAACAAAACAAAATATGTAAAGTCTACACAAATGAAGAGTATCTAGCTCATGCTTTATGTTCTCAGTGTGGAAGTGGATACCCTTTCTTCAGTCTCATGTCCATCTCTGTAAAGGGTTATTTCAGCCCCTCTGATGATGCTCTAATGAGGCCAGTGAAACTAAATACCGTCTAAAACCATGTCTGTTTGTTGAGAAGTAGAAAGTAGCTCGGTTCTCTGCAGAGCTCGTGGAATACCAGGAGCTTGTTGGTGTTTTGGAATTTGAGTTGTAGGATTTTAGTACAGCATAGAAGAGTTTTCTATCCCAAGTAGTCCTTAATCCTTATCCTAAAACATACTTGGCCAGATAGCATTGGGGTCATCAGGCAACCTGAAAAGAAGCAGTAGGTAAGCATGCTTCCTTGTTTATGTGCTGTAATTAGGAATGTGTAAATAGGTGTGGAAACCACACCTAGTTCTCAAGAACAAAGGAGCACAGTATTTTAAATTACATAGTTGCCCTAGAACCCTTGTTGTCCTAGACTCTTGCCTTGTTAAGCAAGATCAGATCTATTCTAAAGAGAGCACACTTGTCTTTCTGACTTCTGTCATATCAAGTCAAGTGATGTGTCATCAGAAAATATGTATCATCCGGAAAATGGGAGCTCTTTATCTCTGTGGGACACAACTTTCCAGAAATCTCCCTTGGCACTGCTATTTAAATACTCAGGCCCTGTTCAGTAGCTTACACACTTAGTTTTTAAAATCAAGCTAGATGTTGCATATCTGATATTTTTGTAATAATAACTTCACACTTAGACGTTAGTATTGAGTCCAGAACAGTTTCATACCAAATTCTTTCCAGTGGCTAAAGGAAAACTGTGAGCTGGGCCAGTGAAATATAATACCACTGGTCAAGTCAATCATTTCTGGAGAAGAGTAAATTGAAGAGGACCAAAGGTCTAAACGCAAAAAAGAACGTAGTTCATTAGCCCTGTTTCACACAGGTGTTCCAATAATGACTAGTACCAGTAGCAAGTGTGCATATATTTTACCTTGACATCATAGTTACTTTTTCATTGTATCTCATGTTTCAGTTTTACTTACGCAAGACACACGGAGCTCATCAGGTCATTGGTAGTGCCAACAAGACATTTGTTACCAGGTGCTTTCACCATAATGATTACCGAAAAGATACAGAAGGCAAATGGGAGGCGGTGGTGGGGAGGAGGCAGAAATCCTTAATAAATAAATAAAATTTTTTAAAAAAAGAAAAGATACAGAATTAGTCTTAATTCATTCAGATAATGCAAGTCATGGCAAAGCAAAAGGAAACGGAGCTGTGCAAATGAAGATAAGGCCAATCATTGGGAACTGGCAGCCAATCAAGCAGAAAAAAGTCATTGCTTAATACCCCCTCCTGTTTTGTTAATCGACCATTTCACACATTTATGCAATAAATATTAGTTATTTTTCCCTCATCACTTTCTTCTTTCTCATTCTTCTCCAACTTGGGATGAAACTCTTCTAGTCTCCCTAATTTCATGTTTTCTGTTGTGTGTGTACCTCACTGATTTTAACTAAAGTCTCTTTCTGGACTGTGAGAGGGTCGTTATTTACTAGAGCAAGCACAACTTCTATGTGGCTTTACCACTGATGAAAATGCTAGCCCCTTCCCCAACAATTGCTATTGTTCTCGGGGAGGGAGCAAAGTTTCATGGACTGTATATATTTATTGAATTTAGAACATAGGGAAATTATTTTCAAATTTTATTGCCATATATTACTTTTATTTTAGGATTTGATACATATACATACTGTACTTTGACCATATTTACCTCTCTCTTACTTTTCTTCATCCCTCTTTCTGGTCCTTTTCCTTGTCCTAAGTCTCTCTTCTACTTTAGTATAATTTATTTTATCCGTATTTTGCATGTGAGATAAAACATAATATCTACCTTTTGTGGTCTGGTTAATTTCATTTATTTTGTTACTTTTCAGTTGCATTCATTTTTCTACAAACAAAATTTCATAAAATAGAAAAAACTTTAAATACTCCTCATATAATTCAGAGCTCTTTATTAAAAACAATAAAAATGTTGTAATCACTAAAACTAAAAGGAATTATGGAAAGACATTTGTTTGTTTGTTTTGTTTTAATTTTTAAGGCAGGGTTTTTCTCTGTTACAGCTCTGGAATGCACTCTGTAGACCAGGCTTGCCTCAAATTCAGGTATTCCCTTCCTCTGCCTCCCGAATGCCGGAATTGAAGTGTGTACCCCCTCTGCCTGGTGGCAGACCATTTCTTATTTCAGTATTTAATGAGGATATTCTTTGTTGTTGCTGCAACTATGTTCACTTACAGTAATTGTCCTTTTCATAGAGTCACGTGGTAAGTTGTATTTGGAGAATTAATATATTCTTAAATTAGTAATAAGTGATACTATATAAATTTATATATAGCTACATTTGATTTTTCTCATATTCAAACCATGAAGTCGTTCTGAAGGACCTGGCTTGTGCCTGTGAGGGTCAATTCCTATAAGGGGAGGACCAGAATTAGAATAAGAAGACAGGAGCATAAACATTTTCCTGAAGATGTCATACTTTTTCTACCTCATCCTCTGAGGTGGATGAAACATGAATGTGCTTGGATTTTGACATATGTGCCTAAATAAGTGAAACTCATAGTAAATAATAAATCCCTAAAACCTATACTAGATTTTACAACTAAAGTACTTTTCGGGGACATGAAATAAGACAGAGAGTAAAATTATGACATCTCACCATACATCCATACGAGAGCTCTGCCTTTGGTCATAATGACATTCTGCCTACCTTTTAAAGCTGCTTCCTTGGGAGAAGATGGGCATCATCTGCTAAGACAGTATACCTCAACTTTCCTGAAACTGTCATGTATATAGAAAGCTTTCTCAATTTTTAAATAATAAAAACAGTAGAAATCATTTTGCAAATCAGGTACATAGACATAAGAAGCAGACACCAAGGCATGCTAGTGTTAAAACAGCTAATAAATCGTGGTTCTGGGCCATTGACAATCCACATCTTAGCCTGTATCAATTTAAAAGTCTAGAAAGTTTATGCCACTTGACCATAATGATCATCAGTATAAGATTTTTTAGAGAAAAAGTAAATTGTTCATTCAGAGATCGTGTACGAACAACAGAAAGTAGAGTTTTGCTCTGGTAAAATCAAGGAAGCTTACACATTTGTGTGTGTACACTGAAAGTCATTCATGACCACAGTTACCTCAACTTGGATAAATTGTCTTGTTAGCCTTTGGAGAGGCATATTTCTTCTCCCCAGAAGAGAAGCCTCTTAAAATGTACAGGAAATCTGAGTGAATGAATGAGAGCAAAACTACTTCGGGGATGCTAGACTCCCCATGTGTACTCCACTTGTATTAGACTTGACCTCCCTTACCTCCTGTTTGCCACTGCTTTCCTTTAGGAGCTGTGAAATCAGCTGCACCTGAAAATGTCTGATAGCTTGGAGAACGAAGAAAAACCCCCAGCTCCCCCACTGAGGATGAACAGCAACAACCGTGATTCTTCAGCACTCAACCACAGCACCAAACCACTCCCCATGGCCCCCGAAGAGAAGAATAAGAAAGCCAGGCTTCGCTCTATCTTCCCAGGAGGAGGGGATAAAAGTAATGTATCAGTGGCCGGGCATTCAAAAGGGGCCAGTTTATTCTTTCTTTGTAGCTTTTTTTCTTGGGTAGTCGCTTCTGAGTGTTGGTTGTTCAGAGCCTGATTAACCTTTCCATCTCCATCTTCAGAGGTTGCCTTTTGTCAGAGGACCACATTTGATTGACTTCCTATGGGATACCAGAAAATATACATGCTGTGTTTGTCTTTCACATAAACTGGATTTATAGACTTAACTGAAGGAAATCTATCACAAGAGCACTGTATTGAGTGTAAAAACAGCAACTTGCTTTCTGAAAATTTAGGGTAGAATTTAAAACAATTCCTCCCTAATGCTAAGTTGTCCCTCTTTTGATATTTGAGTGTATAGGTAGATTTGCTTCTGTATATCTTTACAATAACTGAAGATTTTGAGTTAAGTGTACAAGTCACCACAATGTTATCTGTCTGAATCACAGGAAGGATGGAAAAGTCTTTTATTTCCTTTCTTCTTCTACCAGTTGTCACCTATGCAGTCAGTTCCAAGTGCATGAAAGTCACAATAAAGAATCATTTACCCATGTGACATTCATGATACAGCTTGTTGCTTAAATAGTGTATGCTACTTTGTGACACTTGGTTCTCTGAAAGCTTTAGTAAGTAGCATATAAGGTTGTATTAGTTGCCATAAAACTGAAACCTAACCTCGATAGATATAACTATTGATCAGGACATGAGTAAAGTAATCATAGGATCACTGAAATTGGCCAAAAGGAGAAGAAAGGTAATGTCTTTGAAAACAAAATGTCATTATTGATCTGCGTCTTCAAGGTAAAAGTGGTAATTTGGGGTGCTATACAGTGTTAAATGAACTTACAATTTGTATAAGAGCTGAAATGCTTGTTAGTGACAGTATTGCCTCTTGTGTGTTTATGAGATGCTTTCCCCTGTGACCTAAGGACTGAAGAGAAGTAAACAAATAATGAAATACATTCTACACAAGGGTTCTGTGACCTTATAAGGGGAAATTCTAAAAGCCTGTTTGCCAGTAAAGTGGATCTTGAAAACCCTTTTCTGCGAGTAAAGGGCGGTGTGAGAATTGAAGATGTGTCATTATGTAGCGAGCAATTCATTTGTAATAGTGATGCTGAAGAAAGCATCCCTGTACTATATCTGCTTCATTTGCCCAGTGCTTGAATAAGGGATGACTCCACACTAATCTTTGGTGCTTGAAAGTACTTGCTTTTAATGTTTTTTTTTTTTTTTTTTTTTTTTTGGTTTTTTGAGACAGGGTTTCTCTGTGGCTTTGGAGCCTGTCCTGGAACTAGCTCTGGAAAACAAAAACAAACAGAGATCCGCCTGCCTCTGCCTCCCGAGTGCTGGGATTAAAGGCGTGCGCCACCATCGCCCGGCGCTTTTAATGTTTTTGAAAAGTCCTATTTGTCCTTTTGAAAAGCAGGAGTTCAGCAATATCAGAGAGGTTGACATTTCTGCTTTGTGTCAATATTTCAAATGACCTCATAGTGAAACCACTGCTATTCTCCAGAAAAGCATATCCAAATCTTCTCAGGGAAAAACAATCTGAGCCAAATTGAACTGGCATCCAAACAGAAGGGCCTGGATGACTTCATCTCCTATTCAGGAATGGGTTGAACAGTGCTTTCTTAGAGAAATACAAGACTACTTGAAAGAAAACCTTTAGTTCAAAAGTCCTGTTGGTTCATAGCATCCATTTGATACTTCACATGCGTTTGCCAGTACGTACATGTTCTAGGGTAAACACGTTCTTTAATACCAACCACACATTGACTTTCAGTTTGTATATCAATGTACGGTCAAGCCATTCAGTAAGATGTGCTAATTATATGTCACTTAACAATTCAAAGTCTCACAAAAGTTCTGAAGGTACTAGTGTTCTGAAGGTACACCATTACTAATGCTGTATCCTTAATGAAAAAGGCATTAGCTAGTTCGCCAAAAGCGTGGTATAGTGCAACCCGGAAGATTTGACAAGAGGTAGGAATGGAACATCTTTCAGGACCTCCTCCTAAAGGCAGTGAAATTTTACATCACTAAGAACCTGTGAATGATGAACCTCTTTGTAACTAAATTTGAATATGAACTTGTTTGCTTTAATATATGATAGGATATTTTATAGGATACCCCTCAGGGAGGTTTTTGTATGCCAGAGGCGATTATCAGAAGGGACAATAAAGATAATTAAGAGGTTTTGAGACTGGAAGACAAAGTTATAAGGAAGGGGAACCATTTAGTTTTAGAACAAGTATAAGATGTTCCAAGGAAAACTGATGAACATCGGTATCTTTTCATATCAACAATTACCTGTTCAAAACTTGAATGATTTTGAAGAATCTTATATTATGAAGAATCACCAGAAGCTATCTTAAGGCAAACTTTTAAATCATCAGTTACCATTTCTAGTATTGCTAGACATCTAACAAGCTACTTTCAGAGAAATCTTGGATGATTTAAGTGCTATAAGAGTGTTTTTTAAAGATTATAATGAGAAGAAGTTACGTCAAAAAGTCCTAAATCATTCAAGGTAGTGGTACTTAAACACTCTCAATGAGTAGCTGGTAAGTTTCGTTCAAAGTTTGAATGACTTCGTTGGACTCAATAGAGAAGTGGATGGGTTTCTTCCCAAAAGATATGACAGAAGTCATCTTCACAAAGAAATATAGTCATTAAATAATGCTGCTTGTATCCGTGATATTGTTATAGCTTCAGGATGGGATTTCAATGACTCTGAGAACATTTGCATCTGTGATTTGAACTAGCAATTCACCACTGTGAATTGCTTTCCTGTCACTCTCATTTTTACTGGAGTCATATGTATGTTTTTATCATCCCTGAAAAATCTTCTCAGGGATCTAAACAAAATTATGTAGAGCTTTCCATTGTTATATTTTAAGTGATGGAAGCTCTCATTAATCCTTTTATTTAGTGTAACATTGTTATTATTATTGCATGCAAAATATTTATGAGATATTTGAAAAGCTGTGACCTTATTTCTAATGTCCATGTTTTTCTCTTCTATTTCCAAAATTTCCTCAATTAAACTTTGAAAACTCAGGTTTGCCTAAGACCCTGCCCCTCATGGGTGAACAGAGAATATTGTTTCTCTGTCCCTGTTTCTTGGTGACTGTTTGAGTAACATCACAGTCAGTTTTGAATTAATACAAAAAGCACTGAACGTATGTTCTGGAGGCCTGGATTCATTGAGGGCTCTGGCAGTAATGACTGTGGCTTTGGTCCAGTCCTGCAGCTTCTTTAGCCTGAAGTTTTATCATCTGTTAAATGAGGATGATAGAGTTTGCCATGCCTTTCCAAATCTTTGTGAGAACTTAAGGTAACTGTAATTACATGAGTGTTACAAGTGTAAATTAACTTCCGCTAGGTAATTTTGAGCTATTATTATATTTATGACATTTAACAACTTATACAACCAAGAAACTAGGTTGTTGAATTTATACCTTTTCAACATAGCTTTTGCCATGACTAGCATCTGTATGTCAATTATAGAATACTTCAAAAGTAAAGAAAGTGTGTGGTTTATACGTAACAGTTGTAACGAGGCTTTTTGATATGTGTGTATCTTGGTAGGTATCAGTTGTGTTCCAGGCTCTATTTTATGTTCTTAACTTCATTTCCCCCTTTTTACATCCTTATCCATTTTGTATGTGTTTTTTTGGTATATACTCATATATATATTTATGTTGCATTTTATGTATTCTTGTGTGTCAGCTGGCATCCATTTTGGAGTAAGGTGGTGATGAAGTACATGGATGAGTAAATAAATTCATTAATAAATACATAACTATAAATAAACCAGTAAGGAGAAAGCAATGAGGCAAATAAAAGAACCAAGTACTCTGAAAATGACTTAGCTCCCCCCAATCTAATCAGTTAAAAAGTTAAAGCAGGTGAGAGTGCACTTGGAATTTGCCTTTCTGTGTGACGTCTGTTTTTCATCTATTCGTGTATTTTGTGTCTTGTACTGCTCTTGAGCTTAGGTGCGTTTTGGGGAGTGTGTAGTCCTGTGTGAAGGATTGTGTTCTTAGGGAACACAGTTCATATGTATTTTGTTTGTGGGGAAATCTGGACAGATTTATGATTTGGTGATCTGGTGAATGATATGATATGATGGTCCTTTTCCTGGGAGATATAGGAAGAAATAGTTGGACAGAAATAAAATTGTGACATATAAAAGATGATTTCTCATTTGCTTACTGCTTACTGGGTGCAGGTCTGTGATTCAGGCATCATTAAAACATATATGAATATCAGGAAAAATTACTTTTTCTTTGTTCTAGCCCTCTTTTGCAGTCATAACAGTATAAGCTTAAAGCATTTAAACATACAGTCTAGGACCACATAGCAAAGAATGAAAGCCAGAAACAAACTTCTTATACTACATTAGCATTCCTAGCGATGGAACAAAGACACTGTGTTGCTCTCATCAGAAGCCAGGGATGGCATTCATTTTTATTAAGAAGTTTCATTGTGCTTTAAAACGTATATGAATATCAGGAAAATTATTTTTTAATTGTAATGCAGAAAATGATAGATGCATGATATTCCTGACAACAGAGATGTGCTAATATTTTCTTGTGTGTTGTGTGGGTTAAGTTATCATTTGGTATGTATATTTCATAGGCTCGCAAATGGATTGTTTTAGAAAAGTGAGGCTTTAATTTGATATATTCACAGTTGTGAAGAAGATATTGCACAACATAGTTCTTGTTATTGTATTGAAAAATACATTGTTATGCTAATCCCTGGAATAGTCTATCTTCTCTATACCCTACAGAGCAGGGAGCATTGTGCAAAAAGAAAATGCTCAGCTATCTTTAATGGTCTTGTTAATCAAATGTTTTGGTTAATACCCATTACTAATATCCATAAAATATACAATAAAATATACTTAGTGTGGTAAATCTAAAGGCCCTTAGTACTCTTGCAGGAGTACGAGGTGTTTATTATTTCACCAATAATATGTAGGCATGTCAACTAATGGAGAGGTATATGCTCTGCTATCAGAAAGTCAGGTGGCAGAGACCAATAATGCCAGAATAGTGTTTGCGTTCCTCTTAGTTCTCTAAAAATAGCCATCTAGCTCCATGGGGAGTCCTCTTCACAGATCGTTGGCCTGCCCTTTGGGAAGTCTTTCTTGTCCTCTATGTTCCATGAAAAGAGCCTCGTATCTGTTCCTCCACTCCTAGACAGCCTGTTGAAAGGGAAAGAAAGTGGGACAAGGATGCACTTTCCCTAGCTACTAAAGCCCATGTTCCCATTTCAAGGCTAATAAAGGAAAAGCTCACAAAAATATGGTTTCCCACTAAAACCAATAGACAGTCACATTGAAGACAGGTATGAAATATAGTATTGGAAGATGTATACAATGTAGTAAAGAGAGGAAGTGATATCTGAGAGGAAAAGGATAAGAGGAAGAACAGGGGATGGGTAGGAAGTAGTGGAAGATGGAAAAGTATTGTATCAAACATTCAAACGAAGAATGTATAGAAGGATACAAATGTTGCTAATAGTCAAGTGTTAGGAAAGTTCTTTCTTTTTTTTTAAATTTATTTATTTATTAAAGATTTTCGTCTCTTCCCCGCCACC
>NW_004949190.1:690880-716595 GCF_000317375.1 Microtus ochrogaster
GTTATACTTCTCATCCATTTCTATAAGCGCATTTTTCACATGTTGTTTAAGGGACTCTATTGCTTTCATAAAGTCTATTTTTTCCACTTCTTCTGTGTTAGGGTGTTGAAGACCTTCTGTTGTAAGATCATTGGGTTCTGTTGTTTTTATGATGTTCTTCAGATTATTGGGTGAATTCTTGCCTTGGCACCTGCCCATCTCCTCCTATGATGCTATCTAAGGGGTCTTTTAAAACTGGTTCAGGTTTCCCTGCTGACCAGGGGCTCCTCCCACAAAATGCCCTCGCTCTGTTTCCTGGTTCCCGCCGGGGGCCAAGATCCCTCTCACCCCTCAGAAGGGTCCCCAGGAATAGGACCTGGTTCCTCCTCTGCCAGGGACCCCTCCAACCAAAGGACCACCTCCTCTATCCAACCTTAGTGGGGCGATCTGCTCTCGGTGTTGCGCGCGGTCCCTGCAGCCTGTGTCTGCTGCCTCGCCGGTTCCTGCCGCCTGCGGCCTGTGTCCTCTGCTGCTACTCTGGTCCCAGCCGGTCCCAGCCGGCCGTGGAGGGCGTCCTCCAGCCGCCTCCGCCTCGTCCGGGTTCCGGCCGCCTCTGCCCGAAAGTTCTTTCTTTCTTAAAGCAAATGAGGCCTTTTTTTTTTTTTTACCCATCTCAGACTTGTACCTTACATAATTGACCACTTGGACAAGAGTGTCCCCTAATACATTGCCTCATCTTTGCCTTATGTTTTTCAAATACTACTAATTGAAATTGGCGCATCGTTTGAAGTGAATATAACAAGTATGTATTTCTTGGGAAGAGATGAAAGGCAGCTTCTTAATTATTTTCCATAAAAATCAATACTGTTGAGGATTTTGGAAGATGAAACCAGAGAAAGTTATAAATGTCTTCAAATGTCAAAGGACTGACTACATGCCTCACATGTGACTGTCATTTCTTTGTCCTCCTCTGATCATCTCTGTGAAGCATAGAGCTTATGAATTAAGCTTATAGCTACTCTTGCAGAACCAGGTACCACTTCGTGGCTTTATCTGTACATCCTGTCTTTATAGCCATTGAAGACCAGGCAAAGGGAAACTGAAGAAATGTTTTCCCCAAAAATGCATAAAGAAGATTCAAATAGGTTAATTAAATCCTCTGAATTACTTTAGCAAGTTTTCCTAGAACAGAATGGACCTTGCCCACTGTACATTCCCAGCTGCATACATGTTTAAAGTCATGTTCCTCAATCCTCATATGATGGAGGTGAGGCTTTCCTAGAAATGACTTTATACAGAAAGCCATTTCAGAAGCATTACATGACTGCCACACAGTTGATGCACTGCTTAAAGCTTGACAGACCTAGCACCAAAATACTTAGTTCAATGATTACTTGCTCGAACAGATGAAAATAATTAAACCTGTTTTGAAAATATGTTTTACCCAGTGGAATGTACAAAAGTGATTTTTTAAAAGGAAAGACAAGGAGAACCCTAGGTGAATTAGCAATAGTGACCTTGAATATTTTTTTCCTTACAAGCTTTTCTTCCTCTTGGTCCACCTTACTAGCAGGAAGTAACTAGATTTTATTTGTTTGTTTGCTTGTTTTAAAGTATGATTTTTTTCTATAATTACTGTGTTCTTTTCAAAACTTTCAAACTGTTTCCTATTACAATAGTAGTGTTTGATGCTCATAGAATTAAAATGTTGGATAACTATATCTAAATAGAACAGAAGGAACGTCTACTGTTTCTTCTCTTGCACTCATTCCTAAGCTAATCCATCTCTTCACTAGATGAGAACCTTGTTTTTCTACTCAGAATCAGTGTGAAGTTTGCCCAAGTTTCTAGGTTTAAGCAAGATATAGTTATGTGGAAACTTAAATTTGTATTGTTTTTGCAGCCCTTCACTGTCACTTTCTTCAAATATTTGAAACAGAAATTAAAGTGTTTTATGCCTGATTTTCCATTGCTCTTACCAAGCAGTATTTCAAATATTTTCAATGGTAAAATAATACATTTCCAGGCTCCCAAATGAGAAAACTAAACAATTATGTGACCTGCTGTGTAAGGAAAGATTTACATGCCATAAATTCAGGAGGTAAGAAATTCTTGTGGGTCCCCTCCAAAGAGGATATTTGTATATAGAGCAGGTGTCTTAGGAAATAGAGCCTGGGCAGAAATCAGTCCCTCTGGGACTTTTGCTTTCATAAAGATCTCCTGCTCCTTCGACACCACTTGTAGGGCTATTATTGCCCCAGGAAAAATTATTCTGAGATCCGTATACTTAATCAAGTCTAAAAAGGGCTTCAGAGGCTTTCCACTTGAAAAAGATGGCACAGTGCCACCGTGCTCCATGCCTGTGACTGAGAGGACGGAACAAAATGATGGTAAAAATAAAATAAGAAAGCCATAATTCCGTAGTTAATTCACTGCCCTGGCAGTTAATTAGACACTAAAGTATCTGAAACCTCACAAACCACTAAGGCAGCATTTTATAAATAATCCGTGAATTACAAAAGCATCTCCCACCTAGATAAAGAATGAGCCACTTACTAAGGGTTCCCTGGTAGGAAAAGTGAATGCTATCACCCACAGAATACTAATAGAACTTTAATAACAGTTTTTATATCTTTCTATCGTGGTTTTCTCAGAAAGAAAAAGAAGGAATAATTTGCTATAAAATAGGTTTCTTAGTATGATGGGTCTCTGACCTAGCCACACCCACTTCTCATGCTGAAAGTGGCATCTCCTCCTGCACAAGCTATTTGGCTTCACTAATACACAGCAGAAAGGATGAGGAGGGATTTGCCTCCAAGCCAAGGGTAGTAAGATAATGAATGTCATTTCCAGAAAAGTTCAAATACACAGGAACTCCAATTAAAGTAGCCTAATAATTTGCTTTATTAGATCTCTGTTTTCTTTTTTTTCTTTTTTTTTTGTTTTTTCTAGACAGGGTTTCTCTGTGGCTTTGGAGCCTGTCCTGGAACTAGCTCTGTAGACCAGGCTGGTCTCAAACTCATAGAGATCTGCCTGCCTCTGCCTCCCTAGTGCTGGGATTAAAGGCGTGCACCACCACCGCCCGGCTAATCTCTGTTTTCTTAATGGCCTTCATGGAACACTATAAAATAGAGACATAGGAGCAAATGGCAAGATCTGAGTTGTATTCTTACTTTGAAAACAAATATAATTTATTGCTGTGTCAGTTCAGAAATAAGAGAATTTGGAGCATATCTGAACTGCTTGTTTTTCAAGACAAGACTTCTCTGGAGCCTTTTCTGGAACTCACTCTGTAGACCAGGCTGGCCTCGAACTCACAGAGATCTGCCTGCCTCTGCCTCCCAAGTTCTGGGATTGAAGGTGTGCACCACCACCGCCGAGCTATGCTTACTTTTTATGTGTCTAGCTCAGTGATGAACATCGTAAGAGAGAAATTATCCTCAGGTAATTTTTCTTTTTTTTTTTTTGTGGTTTTTCGAGACAGGGTTTCTCTGTGGTTTTAGAGCCTGTCCTGGAACTAGCTCTTGTAGACCAGGCTGGTCTCAAACTCACAGAGATCCGCCTGCCTCTGCCTCCCGAGTGCTGGGATTAAAGGCGTGCACCACCACCTCCCGGCCTCAGATAATTTTTCAATTGCAAATTTTATACATGTATGTGTGTACGTACAGTTTAAATGGAAGTTCTACACACATATGTGCACAGAGTGAGAGACGGAAGGAGGGAAGTAGAGAGAGATCCTAAGAAATGTCCAGTAGAATGCACCTTAGAAGAAAAGATGCAGTGATAGCTAGGTCCTTTCATTTCTCCTTTGCAACCCGCTGCTCATTCTCAGTCTGAGTGACGCCTGGTGGATACCTTAAGAACACTGAACTAGCTAACTTCCCTTCAGAAAAACTCAGTTATCTCAGCCACCTGCTCATAGACCTTTCCCACACATGTTTTCCTATTATCTCCAGTTTCATCTTTCTGTCCTTCTTGATTTTCAAGACTAGTCCTTATGGGTTTATTGCTGTTTTCTCATTTACATCTGTTTGCTTAATGCACTCTTACTTCTGACCTTTTGCTTCTGCTGCATCGCCTACTTCCTGTACCTGACAGATTATCTGTCTGATGCTTGTGGCTCATTTCCTGCATCCTACCTCTAGTACACTCAGACTACCCACCACATATTTTCCTGTTATGTATGTTTATACAGAACATTTATTCTCTATTACTCCAATTTACTTCTTAGTGTTCCCTAGTCTGGCCATACTGTTCCTTTTTTTTTTATTAACATCATTCTCCCAGTTAACTTGCAAGTTTAGACTATTGCTTAAGTCCCTAATGAATCATCTAGCATAATCTGTCACTACATTGATTCCTAATTTAATGCACACTTCCTAACTGAACCATTAACTGATTGAAAGAAAATGAAAGGAAATTGAGTGTTAGTCCATATTGCCAGAGTAATGAAATGCTTACCTCAGAGAACTAGCCCATCTGTGTGTTTACTCTTCTTTGAAATGATTATTTCTGTATTTTAAAATATACTTAATATTTTGTTTTGGTCTTTCTGCATTAAGGCAGCTTTAAATGTTGCCTTTTAAATTATGCCACGTATACTGGAACCGGTTGCAGACTTTCCATTGCTTTTAACATGATGTGTGTGTGTGTGTGTGTGTACTTGTAGGGTAAATTTATGGAGAGAAGTTTTCTCCGTATTCTGCCTTCCTTTGGTTTACCAGCATGGTCGATTTTCAAGGAGCTAGAAAGTACTCTAGAAAGTAATTCTGGAAGTGATGTTATGACAGCTAAAGAGAAAGAAAAGCATAACTCTTTGGATAGCAAATGGACCTCCTAAAGCAAGTGTGACCCATGTGACAGCTTTCTAAAACAAATTACAGAAATTAGACAGAATTGTTGAGGGATTTCATATGAAGGAGACTGGTTGTTTCTCTGTACCTTGAATTCTTCCTAACTATGTTAATATTATTTTTGACTCTGAAGTGACATCTCACTAGAGATATGTCTGAATGAATATAGTCAATCTCTACAATGGAAACATCACTCACCCTATCAGCGAATTCAATTACAAAAATAACTCTAAAATGTAATTTTCACTTCCTTGGCCTATTTGGTAGATAATCGTGGCTCCCTCCATAGGATCATTTCATCTGTCCATTCATGCTTTTGATTATTTTTGATTTGTTATTAAAACATTGAGTTTTGTACTGTTCTGGGGCAAAGAAAATCTAAATTCCAATCTCTGCCTTCAAGAGACTGATTGCTCAGGAAGAGGGAAATTAGTCGATGAGTTGAATTTACTATGGTAAGTAAAAGCAGAAGCAGGTGCTGAAGGAAAATATGTTGAAGACTGTCGGGACCAGCCACCGACAGAAAACTGAAGGGAAAAGAAGTTAGGGAAGTCTTCCTGAATGAGATGGACCACCAAATTGAGATGAGTCTTTAAACAGAAAGTATAGAACATATATGTAGAGTATAGCTAGCCATGTAAGAAGTCAGTGGCATTTCTAGACCAAGAGCACTTTAGCAAAGGCAGTAGGCATGAAGCATTTCTTCTTGACTTTTTATGGTTATAACTACAGGAAGTTCAGACTGGCTAATATGAAGAATGGGGGAGGGAGGGTTGGGATTATAAAGCTATGGAGGAACAATGTATATCAGCAATGACTGACTTAGGGACCAGTATTATTAGAAAACGGATAGGAAATACAGATGCAGTATTTAGAAAGAAAAATTAATAAAAATGGAAAATAAATCAGGTTACAAGAGGAGGAACTTGAGAGGGTGGGGTAGGAAACCAAGGAAATGTAGTTTCATGTTCCTTCAGGAATATTTGCCATAAGAAGCCTGGGACGAAAACAACCAGAAATGACTAATACCAAGTTATCTAAACTGGGGTTGCAATTGTGCTGAGGCAAAGCTGAGCGCATCTATATAGCATGTGGCTATTGTAGATGTTGAAATAATAGAGGTGCGTTGAAGAGGTGACTCAAGGGACAGTGTGTTGATGAGGACAAGTGACCTAATATATGGCTTTGACATCAAAATGTTAGCTTCTAGTGACTCTGATCTAATCAGCCAGCAGGAAATGACTCTTAATAAATAAGTCTGAAAAGGAACGATCAGAAATATAGAAGTGGATTCTAGGAAGGAGCTATGTAGAGGACTTCCAAGAGGTTTTTGATCAACGATGTTGGTTCTTACTGAGAAGACAGTTGAGTGGTTTAAGGGCTGAAAAGTGGCACTTGGGGAAGAAAAAGATTAATGTGTCTTTGGGGACATATTGCAGTTGTTGGGGAAGTGAGAGATAAAGTATAAATTGATTTTTGTAGAAGTTTAACCCACATGAGGAAGTGGTGAGTGATTACATCAGTGAAATATGGATATGAAGAGGCTGAAGGATTTTTTTTGAATGGAGAGATCTCAACATGTCTTCTGAGCCTAAATGGAAGTTCCAACACAGAGATAAATACTAAAAAGGAAGAAAAAAAGAATCTTCCAAGAATTATTAGTGTCCTAAGTAGGGTGTATGACTTTAATAATAAAAGAACTCACATTGCCATGTAATCCCTCCAGCTAACAGTCCTCAGCTTTAGTATAGAATGGGAAGGATTTTAGGGTTGCATTATGACCGTCCGCACTTTGCCAGACAATTGTTAGAGGAATTCACGGAGTGAGAGTTCCCAAGATTGTAGAGGAGGAGGCATTTACATGACACACCACAGAATGTAGGCCAGGGAGGTGCTAAAATTGCTTTAAAATAGAGCCAGAGAGGTTTTATTGACATCAGTGTAGAAATGACATTGGAGTTTGGTCTTGGGAATTAGAAGGTTAGTAGAATGGGTGGCTGGGCTTAGAGCATGAGGAAACAGGACTAAATACTTCAGAAAACAGGTCATTATGGATAAAGAAAGCATGTAGAGTACTTGGGGTACTCTACCCTAGCTACTCATTGTCTCTGGAGTTGGTCAAACCATCTGTCCAGGTATTAGCTATAGAAAGCCTGACAGTCAGTTCTAAGTAGACACCAGACATTGAATTTTTATATAATTTTCCATGATATTCAGGTGAAGCCTGATTGAGATCCATTTCTTTCAAAGATGATGTAGGGAGCAGATTGGAAAAAAATGAAAGGGAGATAACACTGATGAGTTCTGAGGAAGGTCAAGAATCCCCCTAAGGCCAGGACATGAAGAAGTTGCCCACTTGCATCTTTGGTTTCAGAATTATGTCAGTGTAGCTATTAGAAAGGAAGTCTGGAAGCCTGAATAGGAAGGAGAAAGTGGCAATCACCTTGAAAGGAGAATAATTTGTAGGCAAGTGCAGAAGTACTGACCTCAAATAAACAATTTTGAATAAATTGCTTGGAATAAATTGGAATATGGTATAGCTTCCCATACTGGCAGGTAGAAAGGAATTGGGATAGAGAAGAATAAACAGCTCCCACTGGGATATCTGAGAAAGCACTCACCATCATGAAATAGTTAGCAATCTGCAAATCTAGGTTAGGGCTGATACATCTCACTTTTAATATAGGCCCCCCACATAACAGTGATTTACAGAGAAACTTGAGAACCTGCAATGAATGATGAGAGCATTTAATGAATAGGTTTAATGTAGAAGAGAGGTTTTTCGCTTAATGATAAAAGTTTTAGCTCTAGAGAGAATATAGAATATTAGGATCAGGTATAAAAGGGATGATAGATTA
This sequence comes from Microtus ochrogaster, assembly GCF_000317375.1. Lineage (NCBI taxonomy): Eukaryota > Metazoa > Chordata > Mammalia > Rodentia > Cricetidae > Microtus > Microtus ochrogaster. The sequence goes on from NW_004949190.1 coordinate 698,571, forward strand.
CATGAGGGGCTTTTGTTTCTCTATCTAGTGATAAAATCAAGATAGATTGTAAAATGTGAGATTTTGGATGATTTAACTAGCCCTAAGGTAACAAGGAAAATTAATTCACATTTAGAAGGTGCCAAACCAAATGGCATTTATATTTGTGGTCCAGCCAGTAATCTATGAATTTGTTCTATTTTCCAGAAGAATATGAAAGCTGCATTTAGAAACTGATACTCACTTGGTTTTATGTTCTCTGCAAATACCAACCATGAGCTAATCAGGTTGAATGTAAATTAACAGCCAGGTTAGGATTAGTTTTAGTGCACACGACCAAGGTTCCAAAAATTTTTAGGGGGAATAAACTCATTTTAGAATTCCTAAGAAATTAAGGAAAATAAAAATCAGTTACATAAGCCCTAAATTGTTGATTATTTAGTCACTCACTAAATATCGGCTGAAGGTTAGAGCAAAAACTGTCTTTTTTTTCTTGAAAATGATACCAAAACATCAGTTATGTGGCTACTACAAGCATAGCTTCATGGATTTGGTGAGAATTAGCTTCAAATATCTAGTTCTGACTTTTGCCAGCTGTGTAAAGCTGAGTCTATAGTTTAAATGAGACTTTCTTAAAGGATGGTTATTGAATATTCAGGCACAAGACAATTGCCAGAGATTGTAAGAGTGAAGATAAAGTTTGTTATCAAATGTTTTGAATTTTAGCTAAAGAGATAGGTAGGTAAAAATATATAATAATTCAGTACTGATAAGTGCTAAGCTTAGAATATATACTATGAGGTTATGAGAAAATGTGAAGCAATGAACATTGAACTTTACAGAGGGTGAATAGTATAAGGCTTGCCATGGTGGAGGAAACCCAAGAAAGAGTCTTCAAGAATAAGTTCTGGTAAAGGACTAATGCCCACATTTTATGAGGCTCTGAGTTTGATCACCACCACTGCAAATGAAAATAAAATAAAAAGAGTAGCAACCAAACAAGAATAATCCACACAGAACTGGAAGGCAAAGGTAAGAAATTCAATGTTCCAAGCCATAGTTTAGCATAAATCAAAGCTTGGAGGCAAGGGAAAACACATCTGTTTAGGAAGCATTAAATTAATGTGGATAGTGAGTTTCATGGCAACAATAGAAGCAAGCTGAAGAGGTAACAGTGACCAGGTCATGCATGCTATTAGATATCATGTTCAGGAGCATGCATTTTAACATATAAGTAGTGAGAGGAACATTTAATTGATATAAAAGGCAAGAATAGGACCTGACCACAGAACATAGAAATAAGTCAGAGGGGAAAACACTGGAGGCAATGGGCTAGGAGGGAAATACTGATGCCTTGGAGAGGGATAGTGACTTCTGAAAATAAAAGGAGATATAGTCAAGACAATTTCAGAAGCCAGGTCAATAATGTAGAATTAAAGTGAAAATTGAGGATGACTCCAAAATTGTTGGTTTTGATATCTGGGCCAATGTAAGATTACTTAGTAGTTACATGGGAACATTATGATTTAAATATATAGCTTCTTTTTATTTTAATTTTGTCTTTATATTTTTTTCATGAAATATATTATGATCATGATTTCTTCTCCTCCTCCTTCTCCCAATTTCTTCCTACCCACCCCCAATCTAGAAAGATCCATTTCTGTCTCTTTTAGAAAACAAACAAGTTTATAAGGAATAAAAATAAAATAAAACACGACGAATCTAAACCAAGCAAATCATAATAGGACAGAAACAACTAAGCAACTCAAAAAGGGCCAAAGAGAAAGCATAAATGTATAAAGCCCTTTTTAAGACTCAAATACATCATTCTATGAATGCCACGATGTTTCGTATTTCCTAATTTTTGTATATTTTAAAATAATTTCTTTCAATAATCTATTGGAGATAGATAGTATAAACCTTGTTTTTGTTCCATTTCTCCCCAAAGAGGAGTCTAAGCCATGCTCCTCCTCTATTCTAGGTGGTTAGCAGTATTATTTCCCTGAGATGGGAAACCAGAGGAGAAGCAAGTTTGTGTTTCTCGTTTTTTTTTTTTTTTTTTTTGCACTTGGCCTCAACAGAAGGCAAAAGATTGGCTATCAAGCAACCTTCTAGAGAGACACTATTGAGCAAAGTCTATACAGAGATTTGCTTATGTGCAGTATTTATATCTAAGAGAGTATGCTGTAAATGTGTAGTTGGTAGAGAAGAGAGAAGAATTTATGTAATGGCAAAGAAGTGAAGGGTTGATATAAAGATGTGCGGGCATAAAATAAGAGGTTCTAAATTGAGGGGGATTATGAATTTCTGAAAGTAAATGCAATATTGTGTGTATAGTTTTACTGTATTTTAATGGGTAGATGTCCTATAGATTTCTTCAGATTTGTCAAGTGGTACTTAACCTATAGACGCTATCAAAAGCTGCATTCTACAATATAAATGAAGCTACTTCAACAGTCTTCTGCATCCAATGAAAACACTTCCAAAGTCCTTCAGAGCCTTGATAAATTATGAATTATGTATTTATAATTTTATTTTGTTCTTTTCTTATAATAAAAGGCTTGTTCTTAAAATCTGTAAAGTATTTGGTAATATAAAAGCTTGATCCACCTCTGTCAGCCAGATTAGGAAATTGCCAGATGTAGGTTTGTGTCTGAGAGTGGAGTTAGCTTAGGAGAAAAAACTTTGTATAAAGAAAAATTGCAGGACAAAGACTGCACTATGAAACGTAAACCAACAAACACAATGACACTCAAACAGATAATGGTTATTGTATGAGGAAGAAATCCAGATGATATTGGCAAGGAAATGAAGAGACACATTGTTAGTCATATCCTGTAATGATAGACAATCAGAAATGAGGGAAAGCAAGAGCAAGACAAAGTTCACAGGAGTTACTTCAGTGGAATAAAAGTGAGGGGAAACTGTCCCATTTGACCCTCTGAACAAGTGAAGATGATAGCTGACGAATTATAAATGGCTGCTATGGTGTACAAGCCTGCAGAGGAACTTGGACTAACGACCGAGAGGTCTCAAGTCACTGTCCTGCAAGGATAATATCAATTACTGAAGTAAGCTTGCCATAAACAATGACATCTTAACTGAGGTTAAGATACACAGCATATATGTTCCTGAAAATTCGGAATCTTAATTCAAACCAGCCAGCTGTCTCTCTATAATTGTTTTGATGAGCCTACTTATACAGCTTTTGGAAGCCAAAACTATACTTCAAATAAATACATGTTAACATTTTGTCTTTAGCCAATAAGAAGAAAGAGAAAGAACGCCCAGAGATCTCTCTTCCTTCAGACTTTGAACATACGATTCATGTGGGGTTTGATGCAGTCACCGGGGAATTCACTGTAAGTAAGCTTCTTATTTTGTTTTGTAAGCCATTCAAAAAAAACCTATTTCCATTTTGAAAATAGGTTTCAAGTAAGAATTGCTGTATTCCAAAATGATAGATTGGAGATGGACTTTTCCTGAATAATCATACATAGAAATAGAAAGTAGAAGACAAGGTTGACAAAATTACTCTGCCCATCTTTAAAAAGTGTCTGATCACCTTATAGTTCAACTTACTTGAAAACATTTATCTGCCAAGGCACAGGAAATGTAGCTATTGTAAGGAGACCCTGTCTGAACCTGTTCTTTAATCATCTGAAGCTAATCAAATAATAATTTATTCAGCTTGGTCAGTGAAGGCAGTTCATCTGAATAATTCAGGGTTTATGGTGAGTCCTGAATTACACAGATCGGCTAACTACACTAACCAAAAGTCTCTGTAAAATTTGCCTGTTCACCTGTTTGACCTTTAAGAACATAGATTATTTTTAAAATCATTAACATGTATATTTTGTAGACATTAAAAACCACAAGCCCCATGTTTTAGGAAGAAATATTAATAATTGCATATCACATATGCATTAGTAGTTAGTTATATGGTTACATATAATTATATATAAATCCTCTGTAATAATGGTCCACATGAATTATCTGGATGTGACATAAGCCTAGATCTATTCCCTTTTTGGATAATTGCAATACTCAAATAGAACAAGATATATTCCATGTTATTCCTCTAAAGAAATTATTTGGTACCCCTTTATTAGATGGTGAGGAGAGAGATGTTGCTATAAATATGACCCCATATATCAATTAATTTTTCTACACTCAGTGAAATTATTTTATCTGTTCAATTCTGGAAGCAAGCAGTGCAAGAGTGAAATAGAAACAGAGTAAATGTCTTGGTCTCATTCATTCGTGTAGGCTAATTATTTCTATGTTCTCGGTAGCAGGCAGAAAAAAAATGCTCAGAATTAATTAGACTGCTGAAATTGCGATAGATATGATTTAATGAATTTTATTATTTGAGTCAAAGATACTACTTAAATGCCATTTAGTTTGAGCCCGGCTTTTATTTCATTGTCTACGTTTCAAAACTACAAACCAATTACCAGCACTACTACCATCATCTTTCCCATTGAGTAAAAGGTTTTTTTAATTTTATAATCTGACCATTGTGTGTTTTAAAACATCCAAAGAGATTTGAATTTTCTGATATCTAAAACAGGGAAAGCCCTCAAACTTCATAGTTTTGTCTAATAATTTATCTCTTTTATTTTAAGAGCTTAATTCTTTAGTCTCGCTATGCTTCTCTTTTTTTTTTTAAAGTTGGTTGCATGTTATTCCATGTTTTCTTTTCTTATACTTTTTCTTTTTGGGTTCTGCTGTGAATGTTTTCTCATTTAGCATTCTGGTTCACTTCCACTGTTTTATTTCTTTCTGCCAATTTGACATCCTTTGCCACATTTTCCCCATCTTTAGTCCTTTCTTGAATCTTTCTGGGTTCTGAATGGAAATAAAGGGAGACTAAATCCCCTCCCCCATCTTGCTGACTGCAGCACCAGCCCTTTCCACTGTGGTCTGAACTAGAAGCCAGTGGACCACTCAGAGAGGAGTGAGGTGGAATATATGACAGACAGCCTTTCTGGTCCTGATGCAACCACACCAAATAACATTCTCTTATGAAATTCATCTGAAATGAACTCACTGTTTACAATCAATTCATAGAAATTCATTGACCTTGTAGACAAACGCAGAGCAAATTTGAAAGTTTGAAGTACCTTGTTTTTGTCTTGATGACCTTGCAGCTACTTGTACATTCATTTTTAAATGATCATAAATTTTCTATCTTCATTGTTATCTTAAACCTATAATTTACAATTAATATTCTAGTACATTTAACTTTTAAACCACCAAAGGTAATACGCCTTTAAAACTTCTCTTGGTAGGATTTAGAATTGGGTCTTAATTACCATACATACCATTATGTCATAATCTGTTGGGGGAATTCATATTGTTAAATTTGATTATGGTGGAGGTTGAATTTTGAGCAATTTGATGTACTGTAGACCAGTTGTTTTACAAGAGCCTGCTCTTTTAAATAATTGAACACTAGTTTGATATGTTGTTTGGTAATTGCCCTAATGGCTAATTGGCTCTTATAACCTTTATACATGGGCATATACTTGGACCCTAAAGCTAAAATTAGGATGGGAGGTGAGATTTGGGTTATTAAATTATTATAACTCCTTACCCATTATATTGCCATTTTTGTCCCAAATACTTCAGAACTCCCCTTTCCAGACCTCTAGACCTGTGACGGTCGCTTCAAGTCAATCAGAGGGAAAAATGGTATGAGTGATATAAATTATCATTTCTTATGATAAGATAAATGCTTGGCCTGTTCTATCATGCTGCCATTTTCCTGGGCTACACTGGACACCCCCAGCTTTATGTATACCTACTTGTTATTTTATATGTATATATACAGGCATCGATACCTGCTCCTGCTTCTGATGCTCAGATTCTTAGGTCTTCATTAGCTGTCTAACTTTTTAGATTAGTTCCTCAATTTGGAGTAATGAGATGACTTTCTGATTATGTGCCATTGTGGCATGTGCTCAAATTATAGTAATCAGGTCTCATTGATAAACTGGTTTGTCTCATCTTAGAAAAGAGAAATTATGTCAGCAGTGTAGTCATGTGGTAAGTAGAGTTATCTGGAGGAAATTCTTCAACTGACAGCAGTTTTTTTCCTGCTGTCTAGTGATGATCACACCACTATTTATTACAAAAGTTTATAAGTGCCATGGGAATATATAATACCTACAAATATTCTAATGATTATGGTAATGATCATGCCAGTGAAGTCTGCTTTAGTGGTTATGTGCAATGCATACCTGGATTTGTAACACTTAATAACTCCTTTGGCCATTACAGTATTAACCAAATGCTATTAATTGCACTTAGAATCAGAACTGGGATCATGCATGGGCTCCTGAGTTCTAATTTTTTGGCTTAAGGCTTTAGCATCAATCTGTGTGATGAATGCATGTAAAAGTGTTGTTTCACTGTGCTTGGTGTAACCATAAATGCCAGGAATCAAAAGCATATATCCCAAATCAAAGTAGTTGGGTCAAAGCATGTTTCTTTAGCATTTGAGATGTCGTAAAATAGACAAATTTGTTAATTTATGTCTGATCTTATTTGTGGGAAGTGGGTTTTGTGAATTATATCATCAAATGGAAATTATTTATGCAAGATGTGAAATGAAATGTTTTCCCTTTCCCCAATATAGGTGCATATTAAACCTAAGCATAGTGTCTGGCTTTGTACAGATGGCTTTAGTCTAATTTTCTCGAAGCCACCCATGACTATTACCACAAAATACAGAATAATGTCAATTAAAACCAAGCTCAATATTGTTATATAGCCATCCTTTGAATTTTAGCCACATAGATTTGTCCAATAGGAAATGGAAATTTAGCTAACCAGAATTGGGAACTGGAATTTGTAAATTTATCCCCTGGCCATTGGCTATCTGTGATGACCCAGTTATAAAAGCAACTTACAAATGAATATTGAAGTTTTTCATAATGCCATCCTTTGTCCCTCCAAATCTTTGCTGCTGCTTTTTAGTAATTTCCCCAATCATTTAATGGTAATTATTATTATTATTTATGGAGGAAGCATCTGGTCCAAAGTGGAATTATATATCCGAACTTTGGAACACCATTGTTTTCTCTATTCTCTTAAACCCATTGTCCAGTAGCCTGCCCTATCCCTGGTTTAGTTAATACCCCCCTATTTCCATAACTTTCCCACTTTAAAAGGGAATCCCCCATTCAGACCCATTGGTTTCATCTCTTCTCACCTTCTAAGTTGTCCCACATTCTGTTTTAACTTTCTTTTCTTTCTTTATTTACGTCCATTACAGCCAGATCTCTATGGCTCACAGATGTGCCCAGGGAAGCTCCCAGAGGTGCGTCACAGGCCCAAAAGAAGCTTGCATCAAAGTGCTTCTTTGAGATGTCATAGCACTGCAGTAGCAGGTTCATGTGTGTGCAGTAGAGTCATTGCTTGGCTTATCTCACTTTTTTGTTGTCATTCCCTAACTCTGGAGGCCCACGTCACACATTGTTTTGCTGAGACTTCATGGGACAAAGCTATTAAAAAAAATTGTGTCTGGATGCGCTTCAGCAAAGGTGTACTCTCTCCAAGTTGTTCTTGGAGGTTGGATAATTATAAAAATGGGGACATCTGCAGGTTTATCATGCAGGCAATACTGAACCCTTGGTATAAAGTTAACCTCTGTAATTTTAAGTAATTCTCCTCGGTGGGATTTCTTAATATTGCCCCCTCTGTGTTCTAAATGCTTCATATTATTCATTACAAATTCTTACAAGGCTTTGGTATGGTTTTACAGTCCCCAGCTTCTATGTGGCCAATAAATGAAGTAGGGAGGAAGAAAGAGGGGGAGGAGAGGAGGAAGGCGTGCCCTGGAGAAAGCTGCATGAAAAATACCCAAAGCAGCGTAAACGTTACTTGTTAGTGTTTCAGTGGTCATTGCTCCTCCATAATTCTACTTTTTCTCCTCCCAATTTGACCTTACTATAAAGCCCTAGAACCCCTAAATTATATTTTGTAAACAGAAATTATAAACTGACCATGGGTAAGGCTTTCCTTTTATCTGAAAGGAAATTCTGGTTAAAACGTACCCCAAAAAGAGCTCCAGCCATTTAAAAAACCAAAATCAAAATTAAAACAAAAGAACCATTGATCTGCACTATACTATACTGTGCACAAATTTAGAGAAGTCTTGCTATGTCTGCCCTGAGTCGCCAGAAAAATAAAAAGCTAAGCTGTAAACATCATTTCATGGATGAGCAGAGTCAATATGGAGGTGATTTCCATGTGCTTTTGTTTTAATCACAGTCATATTCTCACCCACCCTTTTTAAGTTGAATCCTAGTTTTACCTCTGTGTTTTGGTTAAAGAAGAGAATGATTGCATTCTTAAGTTACTAACGTTAAATCTAGAATGTGACTTCAGTTTCCCAAGTGTAATCCTACAGGTAGCATGGGCTTCTTGGTGAAGAACTTTACTGGAACAGGAACGTGCTCCTGATGAATGTTCTGAGCAGCCATGTTTCCCTTTGGTTGTCTACAGGGAATTCCTGAGCAATGGGCACGATTACTCCAAACCTCCAACATAACAAAACTGGAACAGAAGAAGAACCCACAAGCCGTTCTTGATGTCCTCAAGTTCTATGACTCCAAAGAAACTGTCAACAACCAGAAATACATGAGCTTTACTTCAGGAGGTAAGGAAAATGCTAGGGATTCAAAGAGTGAAGAATAAATCTCCGTTCTAAGAGCCTCATCACGAGGCCAAAATATCTATAGAATATTGAGGATCAGCTTCAGTATTGTCTGCAGATGGCTTCGGTATAAGTCAACCAGTAGATGGGGCGGGAATTCAAACTCATGTTGGAAGCTTTGTTTTAGTTGGATATTACAAATAAGGAAGTTGTTCATTGGAGCAGTGATCATTAGCTTGCATCAGCAACCACAGATGTTGCTCTTCACTAGTATGACACTAGTCAGTCATTTAGGAATAGGCCTTGAAAGTGCTCGTGAAGTAAGAGTGTATTGGTGAACAATGATCTCTAGTAATTTATTTTGTCCCTTAGATTAATTGATCCATCCCATGGCAATACAGAATTACTTTTGTGCTTGTCAGATTATTTCCAACTGGGGGAAAAAAGAAACCATCTATGTTACTATTTATAAAGATTGAAACACCATTGTTAATACCAAATTGTGACTTCATGTGCAGGTATATCCATACCTATGTTAATTCCAAATTGTGATTTTATTCACTTTTATGTATATATTTTATTTTTCCATTTAATATTTTATTTATAGGTTTTCATTTTTATTTATCACTTTAATTTTGGGGTAAAGTCATCTGTGTTGGTTCTGTACAGCAAATCATTTAGCATAAAAAGAAAGGAGTAAATACTATCTCATTACTCCAGTTGAAGTGAAGCCTTCATTAAGATTTGTAAAGTGACTGTCTAAAAATATGATTAGGCCTAATATGAGCCATTTTAGAGAGGGAAATATGCCATTTGTCATAGATTTGATGCTGAAATTTTCTCATTGAAGATAAGCAGAGTGTAGGTAGGATTTAGGAAACAAAGGTGATTTCTTTCTTCTGACTTTTCAGATAAAAGTGCCCATGGATATATAGCAGCACATCAGTCGGTAAGTGAAAAATTAAAAATTCGTTCTCATGATCTTCATGAGCAAAGATTTAACCATATAATTGCTTGAATTTGGTTTTATATGTCCAACTATTAGACATAAATTTTAAAAACAGTTTTTCAAAGCATAATTTAGAAACATATATATTTATTTTATTTCTTTTAACATCTATTTAATATAGATCTATACAAATCTATTTTATCTATTAAAGGTACAGTAGGTTTCAGTAATTTCATATACCTCTGTTATAATCACTTTTTATTCTAAAAACTGTAATATTTGTTACATCACAAGTTGCAGAGAACTCACAGATTTTGAAAAAATTATTGTATAGGAAAGTATTTGACTACATTGTGATATTTGTGGAAATACTATGCTATCACTGTACTTCCAGTTAAAACTTCAAAGGAAGCATTATTTTTATAATCACACCAGGCACACCCATGGTGCACACACACACATATGCACAAGGAATGTACACGGTACTCATACACATATACAGGCCAAGTATTCTTACTCATAAAATTAAATAAACGTAAAAAAGATTAAAAAATGAAACTATAAAAAATAAAGGAAAATATAATTGGTCTATCTTGAAAAAAAACAAAAACAAAGAAAAAAAGAACAAAATATCCACTATTTACCACAACCTGTCTTCTAAGTTATATCCTAGTACTGGCAGTCAAGTGTGTACACTTAATAATAGTGACAGGATATTCATGTTAGGAGGGACCTTGCCAACCCCTTATTTACACGTTCCTCTTTAGAGAGGGCATAAGGATGAGAGGTAACCGCCAGAACTGGTTCAGCAGTCCCTTAGGACATCATCACAAATGGCTGTGTTTATTCCTCCTTAGAGAGAATATTATTTCTGGTTTTTTTCTCAGGTTGAGGAAGAAATAGATAATGCTACTGAAATGGTATGGAAACTTACAGTCAAGGCCACTTGGGTTAGACATTAGAAAATTGAGGTTTATAACGCTTCTAGTACACCTGTAGAGTGCTTTCTGTCATAATCAAGTCACACGATAGCCCCAACTAGTCACTAATCTGGCTTTTACACACATTTCATGCAAGTGAAATTATACAGTATATAAACTTTTAGAATTTGTTTTTTATTCATAATATTTCCATGTTTTTGTCTGTGCAAATAAGTTGCAACTTGTATTGATGCAGTATTCTGAAGTATGAATGCATCACTGTTTAATCACTAACTCATTTAAGGCTTTCCAGACAATGCCTAGTTCTTACTTATTGCAAATAAAGTTCCTATTAAAACTCATGTGTAGGGGATGACTAGATAGCTCAGTGGTTAGGAGCATTGGCTGCTCTTCCAGAGGACCTGGGTTTGAGTCCCACCACCCACATGGTGACTCAGAACCATCTGGAATTCCAGTGCTACAAAACCTGACACCTTCTTCTGAACTCTGCAGGAACCAGGTACACACATAGGCCTTGACCTGCATGGCTTTGGGATTAACCTGAGTGGGGCAATGAAGGATGAAGAAATGAAAACCATGTTCAAAAAAACTGGGTCTGGTGGACTGTGTGCTCTAATAAAGATGCATCAATAGCCCAGAAACTCACTCTGTTTTATTACATACAGTTGAATGAGTAATAAAGTTTATTATATCCAGCTGAACAAGGTGACAGGTTAAGGGACTCTGTAGGGGACCAGTCTCAGGTTGCAGGCATCCACAGGAGGAAGCTATTGTTGATAACTTTCTGTACATGCGATCAACATCCATACTTGCTCCAGGAGAAAGCCTTGCCATTCTCATAGGTCTGAGGCATTGGGCATCTTAGCATGGACATGCTTACGTCAACATTACACTTTCCTTCAGGACTTCATCCACTCTCCACACATAGTCCACAGAATTACATACAGGCAAAACACCCATAGACATAAAACATAAGAAGAACAAATTCTTGTATATTTGTCTGTATGTGAGCAATTTTTATTGTTTAATTTTTCTTGTTTCAAAAGAAAATAAACTATCTTTTTTCATTTTACATACTGATCCCAGTTCCCTCTCCCTCCCCTCCTTCCATTCCCTCCACCTATCCTCCCACCTCCATCCATTCCTCACAGAGGGAAAGACACATTGTGAACAAATAGTTTTGTATATTTCATTTTGATAGTCTTGAAATAAAAATCATATTAATAGTAATTTCTCTTTAATGAACACTTAGAAAACATACTTGCAATGTGCGATGTGGGCTAGTACTATTTGTATATTCACTTAATCTTTCTTACAACCTAGTTAAATAAGACCTACCATTGTCTCAAACAGATGAAGAAATTGAAGTTCAGAGACATGAACTTAATTGATTAGGGTGATAACACTATACTTATTCATATTATTTATTTCTAAAAATTAAGGCATATTAGGGGAGATGATTTTCCTCAAAGTCACAGAGTTTTATAAAGGACTAAACAGAAAAATGTATCACCTAGACCTTGGAAATCCTGTAGTAACTGAAAGAACAGTCCTATACTCTAGAAAGAAAATGACCATAGGCAAGGCCTCTCTTTCTGTGGTTTTCTATTTTGATGCTCTGATTGAATTATTTCCTGCCTTATTTCATTCCATAGAGGTGGAAGTAATCTAGCCATTTACTCAGTTGTAGATAGCCAGGCTTATTTTTCTTTTTTATAGAGAGTAAATGTTGGCCTGCTTGATGTCCCTTAGGCAGCCTGTGTGACAACAGTAGATAATTAATGGCAAGGGGCAAAGCTTTGAAATAGTATGACAATTTCTCAAAGATTAAAAATAAAAGTGCCATATAATGAAGCTATTCTCCTTCTATGTATATATTTAGAGTAGAAAGCAAGGCCTTGAAGAAACACTTTGTCTGTGTTCATAGCAGCTGTGTCTACGATAGCAAAAAAAGGGGGAAGCCAAACAAATATCCATAAGCAGATGAAGCAAAAAGTATGTATTAAAAATAGACATTCGATTGTTGTTCAACATTATGATGGAAGAAAAATTTGATACAATGTGGTAAATCTTGAGGACCTAAAAAATAAAACAATAATAAGAAGACAAATGTTGCATGATTCCAAAAATCATAGGAATTGCACAGAAGAGTTACATGTATATTTCCAGGATCTGGGGCCAAAGAGAATGTTGCACTGTTTTATGTGCACAAAGTTTTAATTTGGGGAAATGAAAAGGTGCTGGTTGAGTATACAATAATGTGACTCTTCTTAAATATATACCTTAAATTGCTTGAAACAGTAGTTTTATATTATAGATATTTCATGGACAGTTAAAAATAAATGGAGGGGGAAATAGGGAGTATAATTAGTGTTTGTATATGTGTGCTTAACATATATAGACCCTTGGTTCAATTTCCAGCACACACACACACCCCAAATTTGAACAAACAAACAAAAAAGCAGAATAAAAAAAGAAATAAAAAAGAGGTGAATATTTGAGTATAGTGTTTAATCTTATTTCTCTAGTTACCAACTGTATGCATTTATGAAAGTAATTTAGCTTTTCCAGGCCTCTCTTCCTTCTGAGCTTCTCTTTATTCAACATTAAGTGGAAATGATAACAATATCTACCTTCTAGGACTTGTGTGAATATTGCACATGATAATTATACTATGCAGCATATGCTTTGCATTAAATATAAGCTACTACTATTATTGCTGCTACTATTATTACTATCATTTGTAGATGGAAACACCATTAACAAATTCATTCCTTCTATAAAAGAGACTTGTATGTGACCATAATTTTGTCTCACTCCCTCAATCAGAACAAAATATGGCTCTTACATTTGTTCATTCATCTTTTTCTTTGACATGATAGCTTCCTGAGCCACAATGAAAATAAAAACAGAAAAGAAACAGGCAAGTAGGACAGAATGGAAACAGGCTACATTCAATACTTCATTCACCTCAATTAATTTTATCTTGTATTTGTGGTAAAGACATAGATCTTTTAAAATATTTTATTAATTCTTTGAGAATTTCATGTAATGTATTTTGATCGTACTCAACTCCACGTCCTCTAGTTAACTCTTCCCAGATCCACTCCCACTTCCATACACTATTAATTTCATGTTCTCTTTTTTAAATATGTAAATTCATGGGAACGATATTATGTTGATGTGGAGACTCTAAAGGAAGCAAACCTTTGTCTTCATTTGTTTACATTTTGTGTTTCATGTGAAATAGATAAGTGATGCATATTTGATGAATGTTGATTTAGAAAATTTATCATGTAAAAAATGGCATTTCAGCTAGATCTTGAAATGTATATGAATGTTGGATCTATGAAGACGGTGGTGGAAGTTCTAAACAAAAAAAAAAGCTAAAGAAAGACCATATTAATGAACACAGGAAGGGATGTGGGTTTGAATGATGATTATGCAAGAGAATGAACTGGAGAGCTTAGCCTTGAAAGCTAATGTGGGGCCAAATCCCAGAGGTCCTTACATGGAATTGTAAGCAATCTAGCTTTTCCAGTATAGAGTGGGAAATCCTTTAAGTGTTTTGGAGCAGTGCAGTTAGGTGATTAAAGCTTATGATTCAATGAAGAGTAATTAATAGCAAATGTCCAACACTAATTAAGAACAGAAGGTAAGAGTGGATGAAGAATGACTAGTTAGAGGAAAAAATGTGTGCTATCAGACCAGCAGTAATGAGGGTCCCAAGTCAGTTAGTGGAAATAGGAATGAACACTAGCCTTGAATTCTAGACATGTTTATTATTTGGACATGGAAGGATGAGGAACAGAAACAAACATCACATACTCTTCTCATATGCAAAATCTAGATTTAAAAAGATATGAATGTAATCCAGGCAGTGGTAGCACACATGTTTTATCCCAGCACTCAGGAGGAAGAGTCAGGTGGATTTCTGTGAGTTCAAGACCAGCCTCCTCTACAAAAGCTAGTTCCAGGACAGGCCCCAAAGCTTCAGAGAAACCCTGTCTCAAAAAACACCAAAATCAAAAATAAAGATATAAATGTATACAAAAGACTGTTTAGGAAGAAAAAGAAGGCTGGCGGGATGAGAAGTGAAGGGTAATAAAATGTTGGGTATGAATATGTACAATGTACATAACATGCATGTGTGAAAAGGGCAAAATGAAACCCAATATCTTGCATAATTGATATATGCTAATATAAATCTTAAGATTGATTATATGCTTAAAATAATATATGGGCAGATAAAAAGACTAGTATTTTATTTTGCGAGAGAAGCAGATCTCTTTTGAAAGATTTTGGGGTTCTTATTGGACAATTTGTCTTTGAAAGGCTGGTAAGTCAAGTAGCAGTAATTGGTTAAATAAGATGTGTTCTTAAGGCAAAGCTCCTGTTGATTGAGTAAACTGAATTGTGCCCTTCAATTCAGTGAGGTTAAACTCCAATGACACTTTGTCATTTGTGGATGGGAAACTGCAATTTTATTTATTTATTTGTTTGTTTGTTTATTTATTTATTTATTAAAGATTTCTGCCTCCTCCCCGCCACTGCCTCCCATTTCCCTCCCCCTCCCCCAATCAAGTCCCCCTCCCTCGTCAGCCTGAAGAGCAATCAGGGTTCCCTGCCCTGTGGGAAGTCCAAGGACCACCCACCTCCATCCAGGTCTAGTAAGGTGAGCATCCAAACTGCCTAGGCTCCCACAAAGCCAGTACGTGCAGTAGGATCAAAAACCCATTGCCATTGTTCTTGAGTTCTCAGTAGTCCTCATTGTCCTCTATGTTCAGCGAGTCCGGTTTTATCCCATGGTGTTTCAGACCCAGGCCAGCTGGCCTTGGTGAGTTTTGGCTCTAAAGAAAGTGCACACTTCACAGTGTGTACTTGTATACACTTGGTTATCAAATGGGATCTGAACAATTAAACTGGAACTGAATACTCTATATATACACTCAGTTGATTGCAATGCTTGACATCCTTTTGTAGCTTGGATAGAAAATAAAATATAAGCACTGTTGTTATCTCTATGTTTTAAACTGATTGCTATGTAGTGAGTATTGAGTCCAGTGACATTGCCTATAATCTCATGTACGCTACTGCTCACCTTTGTGTCAGGGATCTACTTATTTCTGATTCGCCAATGCTGGGATTACAGACTTGTGCTGCCATGCCAAGCTTCCTCCATGGGTGCTGGAGATCTGAACTAGGGTTCTCATGCTTTCATAGCAAGCACTTTACCAAAGAAGTCATGTTGTTAATTCTAATTATCAATTTTGTATATAGTTGTAATCCAACTATTTTTCAGGAACCTCACCTTTAATTTGCAGGCAAATTTTTGACTCTCATATTTTGTTTTGATCATACTGTTTATAATGAAATATTTATTACTCTGAGCTTCCATTCCAAGTAGAAGGTAAAAACAATAATAACTTTAGGCTATAATTAGTGCCTTGAGGATTCAGCTGCATGTATAATTGACAGAATTCTCAGCTGAGATTTGCAATTCAGGTTGGTTCCTTTTGTTCATCTAGATCAGTGACTTGATGAGTGCCCATCAGAGTTGCCTAGGAATACTGATAACATTCAACTTCCAGGGCTGAACTTCCAATAGGAGTCCAGAATAAAACTCTGAAATCTGCAATATTTGTAGTCTTTTTTTTCTCATATGGAAAATATATTTTTTTCATACAAAATAGTCTTATTGTGGTTTCCTCTCTCCCAGTTCCTCTCCACCTTCTCTCTTATCCAAATTCAAAACCCTTCTTTCTCTCTTGCATTAGAAAACAGTCACCTAAAAATAATAATAAAATAAGATTTTAAAAAACAAACAAGGATAGGACAAAACAACCAGAAGAAAAGAAGTCCAAGAAAAAGCACTAGCCAGGTGTGGTGGCACATGCCTTTAATTTCAGCACTTGAGAGGCAGAGCCAGATGGATCTCTGAGTTCAATGCCAGCCTAGTCTACAAAGTAAGTTTCAGGCAAACCACAGAGTGGTTGCACAGAGAAACCCTGTCTCAAAAAGCAAGCAAACAAAACCAAAACCAAACAGAAGAGCACTAGAAACAAATAGACACAGAGACATGCACGTTTACACGCAGAGAAATTCCTTAAAACCATAAAAGGGAAAAAGATATAGATATGTGTGTATATTGTGCATATATATATATATACATACACACACACACACACACACACTAGACCTGTAATGTTAAAAAGAAGTGCTGGCAAAGCTTTATGAGACAAAGATCATCCAAAGCTACCGTCAAGTATGTTTTGTGTTGGCCATCTACTGTTGCACATGGAACCTGCCCTGACATGTGGTTCGTATACTCAGTGAGACTCCAATGATGTTAACTATGTTCTCCTTTACAAGTGGTTGTCATCTGTACATACCTTCTGGGCTAGGGATGGGAGATCATGTGTATTTCCCTTCTCAGCACTGAAACCTCATCTGACTTGAATCCATGCAGGCCCTGTGCATGCTGCCACAATCCTGTGCATCCTTCCTGGTGTTTTTATAAGACCTTGTATTCTTGGTGTCCTCCATCCCCATTGGCTCTTACAGTCTTTCTGCCTCCTCTTCTGTAGAATTTCTTGAGCTCTGAGGGGAGGGATTTGATGAAGACATCTCATTAAGAGCAGAGTTTTCCAAGGCCTCCCGCTCTGCATGTTGTCCAGTTGTGGGCTTCTGTATTTGTTCCCATCTGCTGCAAGAGGAAGCTTCTCTGATGATGGCTGAGCAAGACACTGATCTATGAGTGTAGCCAAATGTCCTTAGGAGTCATTTTATTGCTATACTCTTTTAGTAGAACGATAGTATTTGGTTATCATCTAGGTCTTTCGTCTATTCAGTCTCATGTTCTCGGCCACCAAAGGAATGTGTTCCATTTCAGAGTGGATAATAAACACAGTTAGATATTGGTTGATTAATCCGATGAGCTTTGGGACACTACTGTGCCAGCACATCCTGCAAGCAGGTCATTATTGTAGAGTGAAGGTTTGATTGCTGCTGGTGTTTCCCTATCTCCTTTGGTAGTATACAGAGAACTTTCTAGTACCATGACCACTAGTCAGCAGGGGTGAAGGTTCTAGGTAGGTATTATCATGACTTTGTTGTTTTCAGCTTTACCATTAGTTTGTAGAGAGCAAATGATAGCCTTGGCAGTAGTCTGGGTTCTTAGGGGGCTTTCCATGGGACCACTTTGGCCAACAGCTCTATTAGTTCTAACCCATTCCCAGAACTGGAGGTTTCATTTGATGTCAAGAGATGTCCCATTGGGGTTCCATCCCCCATTTTATTTGGCAATTCCATTTAGTCTTTTAGATCAGCTTTATAAATGTATATATTTTAGGAAGCTTCTACTATTATGTTTCCATACAATCCTTCAAATGACCAGTAGTTTCAGCTACCCCTTCTGGTAAACCTACCTCCCCACCGTTTGATCCTACCATTATTCTCTCTTCTCTCCCCTCTGTCTCTGTCTGTCTGTCT
>NW_004949190.1:716765-717785 GCF_000317375.1 Microtus ochrogaster
CACACACACACACACAGTCCATAACTATTTGTTCTATTTCCTTTCCATATGGAGCTCCTTTCCTCCTCTCTCGTCACTTACTCTCTACTTTTTTTTTATAGTTCCATCTATTTACCTGTGAATTTCATATTTTCATTTTCAGATGAATAATTTTCTATTGTATATGAGCATACTGGTACACACGTGTGTGCACATGTGAGAGTCATGATATAGCCTTAGATGTATTTCTTAGAAGCTATACACCTTGCTTTTTGAAACAAGGTCTCGCTCTCATTGAAACCTAGGGCTTGAAGATTAGGCTAGGCTGGTATCTAGTGAGCTGAAGAGATCCACAAGCCTCTGTCTTCCTAGTGCTGGAATTCCAAGTGTAAGCCATCATGCCCCAATCTTTGATGTGGATGCTATGGGTCAAAACAAGATCCCTGTGCTTATATGGCAAGCACTTTACAACTGAATAATCTACCCAGCTCCAAGATTTGCTTCAGTATTGATAATCAGGCATGAACAGAGGAAAACTTTCTGTAATATCAAGTCTAATATCAATAATCCAACAGCAGTTTCTCACTGTATCTATCAATCCTTGAAAGGTTGGTATTTAAATGGAATTATATTAAGCTGCAAAGAAAATAAAACTGTTAAATTTGCAGGACAATGGAAAGAGAAAATGGTATGGTAAATGTGACCTAGGCTCTCTCATATGTGGATCCCAGGTTCTAATTATTGAATATACATATTTAGCTAGTGGTAATTATGGGCTGAGGCCAAGAAACTTGAAAAAGGCCCATAAAATAGAAAATGGGGCACTAAGGGAGGAAGCTGGAGGGAGAAATAGAACACATATGATATGAACATGTGAGGAAGTCGTACTGGAGTTGGAAGATTACCGTGAAAACAGGGGTAAGCAGGGTGATGGAGGATAAGAAGCAGATGAGATCTAATCAAAGGGAAAGATACATGAAAATGCCACAGGAAAACCCATTAATTACCCATTAATTAACAAGTTAATTTTTATAAAATTAA
>NW_004949190.1:717885-719592 GCF_000317375.1 Microtus ochrogaster
ACATGTTTCAGTCTTTAAAGCACCCAGCATGTGTCTCTATCAGGGCAGTCAAGTGTTTTCTCAAACAGTTATGAAAAAATTCTCCAATGTTCTACTTACAATAAGTAACTCTTGATGGCTGATATCCAATAAATGATTGCACTTTTTTCTCCACTGTAGATATTAACAAGATTAAAAGTTTTCCATATGGAATTTCCAAACCAGATTTAAGTCCTTCAGAGAAATGTTTTTGTTAATAAGGTGCTTGTGAGTGCCTTACGAGATCCGGCTTCAGGAAATAAAAATTCGCCTTAGGAACACTTGGGCATCAAAACCAGTGGCATAAACAGAAAAAAACAATTATACAAAGAGAAAGCAAAATGGAAATTTAAATCCACCCAGCCACAATATCATTGTTCAACAGAAATACAATATTTTAATAGCTACATTTTAAAATAAAAAATAAATGGCTAAATTAACTTAGGAATATATTTTAGATAAGACAGATAAACAAGAGCATGGAGGAGGGGAAGTAGACACAAAGTCTCATGCCTAGTACAGAAGCTATTTGCAGTAGCTACTGGGAGAGGGAAAATCCCTATCCTTCAATGTAGCGACATGGTTGAATCAGCCACACTCTAGGGCAGGCTCTAGACACAGGATTGCCGATACAAATTGCAATCCATGGTTTTTTGTGCCTCTTTTTTTTTGTCTTTCAAAAGAGACAAAAACATGAAGTTGGATAGATAAGGAGCTGGGAGGAACTGGAGGAAGGGAAAATATGATCAACACATATGTGAGATTTTCAGAGAATAAATAAAACATTTCAAAAACAAAAATAGTAGAAAATCAATGAAACAGTTTAGCCTGAGCTAAACAAAGCACATGACTTTCTGGTAGATTAGAGGTGACAGACATGTCCTCTGACATTCTTGTTAATATGCAAAACCAAGTGGCAAGCACATTCTTTTACAAGAGATGTGCTGTCTATAAAATGAGCCTCTATCTATAATGGGATGTATTTCCAATGTTGTTACCCAAGGGGAGAATTCCAACCATGTTCCTCCTTACTCTGTGGAAGCAAAATAATCAACTGAAAATTTAGCAAGAATGTATGCTGATGTTATGAAAAGTAGAAATTACTACGAACAGAAAGTGAAACTCTCTGTCAGAGCAAAGGGAACTAGAGAAGGGGGATGGGTCTCAAGGGGAGGCAATATGTTCAAAATAACATCTATTTCTATGAAAATGTCCTTATGAAACCCACTGCTATGGTACAATGAAACTTTGCCAACTAACATTGTTCATTACAAAAAAAAGCATTCAACATTAAAAATAGTGAGTTACCTTCTGAGCCACAACACCCATGGAAACTTCAGGAACAGTGGTGCATGCCTATTATATTACTATAGTCCTGAGAGGTAGAGGCAGGCAGGTTCTGGGGTCTCGTTGGTCAGTCACTATAGCCTAGCTAACAAGCTCCATCTGGGTTCAGTTAAGAGACTCTGTTTCAACAATAAACTAAAGAGTGTGTTGTGTGACTTTCTTTCTAAGAAGAAAAAAAATGTTTTCTCACCCCGGATAAGGAGGCAATGAGAGACCAAGGAAGGGATACAAGAAAGTCTACTGACAAACCAATTAGTTTTATTGGCGTCACTTACAGGAATATAAGTGTTTAGAGAAGAAGAAATGGTTCAAAAACAATGTCATCACCAAAGCCCACCCTTG
>NW_004949190.1:720208-745730 GCF_000317375.1 Microtus ochrogaster
CACACACACACACACACACACACACACACACAGAGGCATGCACACTTGTACGTATGCCCATACATCTTACAGCATACACAAAACTTTAAATGCTGTCATTTAACACATCGATGTAAAATAATTAATACATTAGTAAAATAATTTACATTTTTCATTTTGAGTGTATAAAATCTGGAATGTACTATACTATTATAACACACTTTAATTCAGACTAGCTATGCTTTTATGTATTCAGTATCAATGTGTCTGACATTTATAATATACCAAGCCTACACCATAGTTTATGTGAGCCTGCGTCAGTATTACCTATAAGTCTTGTTATAATACATATTTCCAAGTGCCCGAGTATCTGATTGATAGACTTGGGTGAAATTTTCTGAGAACTTGCATTTTTAGCTAACCTCTGGATGCTGCTGCTATTTCTAAAGTACTAGTAACTACACTTTGAGAACCATGACCTTAATTCTTTCAAAATTCAAGTTTGCAGCTATTTTCCCACAGTGTTAATATGAATGATAAAATGGAACGGTAGGTACTGTGGTGATTGACATTATTAGTTCTCATTACCATATTTTGTACATCATTGCAAATCACCAGTATCTTGTTTGTTGCTTAATATTGAGCAATTATTGATATGTGTGTGTTCCCTGGATGTTAGTGTCTATTAAAGAGTGGCGCTTTATTGGAGGTTTGAAAGGAAGAAGCATTTCTTGGCTTCTTTGCTCTTAGTTTTAGCAGAGTTATGTCTATCTAATGGTCATGGTTAGTATGTTTGGGGAAAGTAGCCTTTTAAAGCATGACAAACTATCATTCAAGAAATTTTTAATCTGCTCAGTAGATATCCAAAGTATTAATGTCAGCTAGTTTGATTTTGAATGTAGTCATTGATTTTAAGAATAGTAAGCTTTAAAATAATAAGTGACTTGTTTACTATTTTTGAGCTCGGTGGAAAATGAAAAGAATATATAGACTTAATGGTCCATTGTACTAAATGGTAGATCATTGTGCTCACTTGTGAAAGCTATAATTCCATCCCAACTCTACACATTTAAGTATTTCATCTGTCTGCATGTTTCTAAAGAAAAACAATGAAAAATTAACTCCTTGTCTTTAACCTTTTTCCGTTCTAAGAATACAAAAACAGCTTCTGAGCCTCCTTTGGCTCCCCCTGTATCTGAAGAAGAGGATGAAGAAGAAGAAGAGGAAGAAGATGACAATGAGCCCCCGCCTGTCATTGCACCAAGACCAGAGCATACAAAATCAGTAAGTCAGAAAGACAAATATGGAATGTTTTCTCTCATTTATTATGGTATTCTGATTTTATATAGATTTATAAAATCATAGACACACACATACATGGTATGTCCTGAAAGGAAAAGCGAAACTATCTAAGGCAGTGGTTGATCCTCTACCAGTGGGTCAGGACCCCTATGTGGAGGGTCACATATCAGATATCCTGCATATTAGATATTTTCCTAACAGTAGCAAAATTACAGATACAAAGTAACAATGAAATAATTTCAATATTACGGGTCATCACAGCATGAAGGATTGTATTAAAGTATCACGATATTATGAAGGTTAGGAACCACTGATCTAGGGGAACAAATTGGAATAATGGGAGGGAGGGGATAATTGTAAAAAAGGAAGGGTAGATGTAGGATTATCAAAAGACATATGCTGGAAATTCCCTTATGTAACACAGTACCACTGACAATGAATACATGTAATGATTTTTGAAGGAGGTTTTGAACAGGCAGATAAATAAACAAACCTATCAGGTTACAAAATGGGCAGAACACGTGACTATTCGATCTACCTCCCAAACCTAAAGTATATGTTTATGTAGTTTGAATAGAAGTACACATTTATATACCCGGCATTGCTAGTAAAAGTCCCGCTGAAGCAAGAGAAAACGTCAGTGACTGTTTTTTCAGTGACTCAAATGATGCCTTTTGGACCAGGTTGTGTTGCACATATATTTCATCCCACTATTTAAGAGACTGAGAGTATAGGATCGAAAATTCCAGACCAGCCTGTGCTACATAGTAAGATTCTGGTTCAAAACAAAACAAAGAATTAAAACAAGATGCCGTTTTGTGCTTGGGAAGATGTCTGCGTTGGTGAACTGCTTGTTGCACAAGCTGGAAGACATAAGCCATCCTTCAGTCCCAGCAGTGTGTGCTTAAAATTCCAATGCCAGAAAGGCAGAGAGGATCCCTGGGATCTGCTGGCAGTTAGTCTAGCCATCTTCAGGTATAGTGAGACTGTGTCTCTGGAAATGAGGCAGAAAGCAATTGAATGACATCAACTGGCCTTCACATGCGGGTGCTATACAAATGCATGCATGCCTGTGTGTGTGTGTGCACAAGCACACGCAAACATGCACACAAAATACAAACACATGAAGATTTCATTTTCATTGTAATTTTTAGAATATTTGTGCATCTCGGTGTTCCTAGAGCTAGAGTATGAGATATGAGCCTGGGAGCTAGAAAATGACTCGTCTGTCATGAGTGCTTACTGGTCTCCCACAGGACCCGAGTTCTCAGCAGCTGTGTTGGGAAACTCTTGTAACGCTAGATCTAGGGGATCCAGCACACAATTTTGGCCCCACAAGAACCTGAACACACACGACAGACACATAAACACATGTACATACATATATACACATAAATTAAAAATAAAAAATAAGTCATTTTTAACATCAGCCTATTTTAAACTAAAATTTTTGTTGTTTTTCTAGAGTTTCATATATAAGTACTATATTTCCGTCATTTCTATGCTGCTGTTTTGTGCCTCCGACTCCTCCCATGAATTCTCCACCTCTCAAATTCATAACCTTTTCTTCTATAATTATTGTTGTTTTATATGTATATATTGCACAATCCAAAAGCAACACTAAACGAGCCCAGTTGGGGGTAGGTAACAATTTGAAGGTACAAGATTATCACATTCAATGATTTGCTAATCAAAAAGCCACATAGCTACAAACTTATAAAATGACAGAGGTGGAATTAAGGAAAGAAATTCATATGAACCAGATAGGAAGAATTACTAAGGGAAGGCAGCAAGGTCATGGATAGGGACGTCGGAGCTTTTAGAGTATGTGACACTCCTTGATACTCTTAACACCAGTGAGCAGACAGTGCCTTCTTCCTACCACGCGTTTCCTTACCTATTGTATTAACTGTGGAATTGGGGGTGGGTGCGTTTGTTTTTCAGATCTATACTCGTTCTGTGGTTGAATCCATTGCTTCACCAGCAGCACAAAATAAAGAAGTCACCCTGCCTTCTGCTGAGAATGCCAATTCCAGTACTTTGTACAGGAATACAGATCGGCAAAGAAAAAAATCAAAGATGACAGACGAGGAAATCCTAGAGAAGCTAAGTGAGTATCTTTCCAGGAAAAATACTTCTTATTTGGTGAGTAGAGGGAGAATTGATTCTTCAGATAGCTGGATCTGCTTGCCAGACTCTAGGATCCTTTTTTTTTTTTTTTTTGGTTTTTTGAGACAGGGTTTCTCTGTGGTTTTGGAGCCTGTCCTGGAACTAGCTCTAAAGCCATAAAATACAATGTTTAGGACTTACTGCGCATATCCGTCAGGTTAGTTTCTCCCCAGTACGATTAGTCAGAGAGAAACTAAGTATTTTCATGTAAAATGCTCAATGAAGATGTAAACTTGACAAAATATATTAAGCTAGTAAGTTTTAAGATTGCATTTCCAAAAAGAAATTAAGGTACTCTGATTAAAATATTTTAGGACCATACAAGAAAGACCATATCTGAAGGACACTTTAAAAAACAAAAAATAAAAAACCTGAAAGTCCAAAAAAGTTCATGAAAACTTGCAGTTAAAGTAGCATCCCATTATTTGTGGGGAGGAAGGAGGGGCCAACCAATGGCAGCCATCGCTTCCAAGGTATCCTTAGTGCACACATGATTTTGCTCACACACTTAGTGCCCCAGTTTGACAAAACACTCAAGACTCAAGGTCATGAAAGAAATTCTCCCCTGAAAAGTGTCAAGGTTCTACGGACCATATTTATTAAATTCACACACAATGGTTAGACATTAGTAATCATTGCTCCAAGTTTGACTCCTACTAGTGTCTTATTTATTTTCTTTGTATAAGACTTGGTAGCATGATGAAACAAGAATAAAGGGCTTATCACTTTTCACACTTTTGCAGCTGACAGAGCAAAGAGAAAAAATTCATTTCTTGGCCACAGGGAGTCACTGTAATGTGGCCATAGGGACATTTTGCTACATTTTGTTGGAGATATTTGAAGATAGTTTTTAGTTTTTCCATTTAAGTCGGTCACTGTCAAAGCATCAGTGCTGTCCTCTAGATGATAGAGGCTAGGAATGCATGCAGGGATTATATGATGTCCACAACACCCCCTCCCATCCCCTTTCACAGCCAAGTTGTCATGTGGACAGAATAATTATTTTGTGTCTATTGCATTCAAAATATTTCATATGCAGCACTATTGTCATTTGAAGTAGAGATGTTTTGCAAGGCCAAGGTTAAAGTTACAGCTATCAGTAAGCACTCAGAACTGGAATTTCTACAATTTAGCAAACTGATTTGCTATACCTGATTAAATATGCTTCTAATGCCAGGGCCCACTATTTTCTATAATAATTCTTACATAAGGAGCACTTTGAGAGTGGCCACTTTCCATATATTATCGAGGGTCATTTTCTCTAAAGTCATTTATGGTGGATTTTAATGTCTTCATATTACAGAACACTGAACAAAAACTTTAAAAAGCTTAAGTGATCAAGTCACCAGAATAATGAGTGGTAGAGCCTGAGTCTGACCTCACATCTGTATGCCTTTAAAATTTGCACTTCTGCCATTAGCCACTTTGGTTTTGCATAACCAAACTACTCGTGTATAAAATAGAAGGGAGAGATAACCACCAGGAAAATGAACTTCAGAGATTCAGATACTCACTACAGTGTCTTCCTTTGTTTTGTACATATGGCATGATTATATTAGACTTTCAAAATATGGCATCATACATTAGTAAAAATGACTGTTCTCTAGTGTCTCTTTGGTGCCTCGGTACATTCATTGTTGTGACCATGGACTTAAACATTTCATAAGTCAGCTGAAAAATGGGCACTACCTTTCTGAGCTGCAGTTTTGCTTACAGAATGTGATAGTTCTAGGGCTGGGTCATTTCTATCTTGTTTACTTTGTTCCGCATTGAGGAGCAATAGGACAAAGGGGGGAGGGAGCTGCCTGAACTGTTTAATGAGAATTAAGTTTTAGTGAAAATAACTGTAAAAAAAATTAAGTGAGTGCTTCTCTCTGTTGGACTTTATACTTCTTTATGGGAGCCTAGAGACAATCATTTTCCTTCTAACCAGCAGGCTACCCGTATCTGCCAGCTTTCCTCTTGCTAAGGAAAACCTACAGAGAAATGGAAATTCAGACCCTCTAACCCCTATAACACCCTCTCAGTACCTCCTCAATGCCTTTGCACACTAGCAACCAGAAACAAGTCATCTAACCCTGCCTGGTCTCAGTATCTTATCTATGAAATGGGCATAAGAATCATAGGTGCACTTTAAATGTTTCTCTGCAGCATGAATTATAAGAGGACAGGTGTTGAGTCAGAAAGGCCTTGATTCAAATCACAGACTAACTGAGGCTAGCTATTTTTATTTCAGCCAGTTATTTAATTTTGCTGGTCCTCTATTTCTTCACCTAAAAAGTTGGGATAATAATAATAATACCAGCTTCATAGCATTGTGCCAATGAAAACCTCAGCAAATGTATCTGTCTCATAGTAGGGGCGTCAACAAATGCTCACTCTGTTATTAAGTGTACAAACCTTTAACGTGATCGTACAACAGGACAATCTTTGAAATGATCATAATGAAGTCAGAGTCACATGTACAAATCCTGTACCCCTTGGGAAGTCTGCAGTTCTTCTGAACTTCCAGGAATAGTAATAGTCCCAATAGAATGAGAGAATTTTCTGAGGACCAAAGAAATACGTTCATTTATGTAAGATATCCAGCATGATAATTAGTTTTACTGTGCAATCATTAGAGTGTGGGAATGACCTTCCACTATGATGCTTATAACTCAGAACAATCTCGTCAGTGTGATACCAGTACAGAAGTCATTGGGGTTCTTGGAATCAGAGGTGCAAATGAATCTCCAGGAAGGTATAGAGGAGACTACTGAGAGACAAAAGAAAGGGGAAAAGAGGCAGAGAAGTATAGGGATGACTTGCCACCTACAGCAGAGTGAACCCTTCAAGAACGAGAAAGAAATGACAGCTTCTACTTAATCATCCTCATCTTCAACCTCAAGAATGAGATTGTGAGGAACTGTGCAAGCCAAACCACAGAGCTATCAGACAATTCATCTTCCATTCAGATACTGATGGTAGAGGCCAGACCAAGGAGTCATTAATAAAATGGTCAGATCATCTTTCAGTTTTACACAGACAGATAGCTTAGGTCTGGCTTGCTCATTGTGGTCTGTCTGGGTCTGCTGGAAAATAAAGAAACCCTTGCACGCTAGTGAACATTTTCAGAAGGCACCGACAGCCAACACAATTGTACAGTACAGGACATTTCTCTTTAACCTCCACACCCCAAATCCCACAACCACTTCCCTCCCTTCCCTAGCAGTCTATGCTCCAAATTCTTTTTCCTAAGTCACCACCAGAGACAATCATCATTAATTTAGAGGATTATTAAGCTCTTTCTCAAGAACAAAAACACAAAACAAAACCCTCCTTCATGCTCAAGGGATAACCTCTTACTGAGAGAAATCCAGTTTAGTATAATATGACAGAAAATAAATTGATGGCCTTTTTTTTTCTTTTGAAACTACAAACATGAATCCCATCTTCAAATGCTATAATTTAGTGATTTTTTTATCATTTTTATTTTTTTTATCTTTTTAAAATTTATTTTACATACCAACCACAGATGAGTGGTTTGTTTCTTAATTAGTAAGAAATTGCTCTGATATTTCAATCACGTTTTTCTCCACTTGATTTTATTTATTGATCTATTCTTTGCTCAATTGTGTCCCCGTAGTGTCCTTGTCTTTGTTTTAATTTATCAAATTTCTTTGTTGTAACGGACCTAAGGAGAGCATTCACTTGGCAAGCTTGTTTGGCAACTGGAGTTGTAAAGAAAAACATCTTGCATGTATGCTTGCCTACCAGTAGATGGCAGCACACACTCCCTAGTGAAGCGTAGACGGGTCTGGGGACGCCATTTCAATTGGACAGCAGTTAAATTCTGAAGCAGCCTCATCAAAATGGTTGTCTCCTAGTAATCCTTATGAAAAGATTCATTTCCAGGGTTTTTTTTTTTAACACCACATACCGTGGAAATAATGGTTGAATAATTTACTACCATAAAGCCTCATTAAGTGAACCCTGCCAATTGGAATTGGTTGCAATTGAGAAAGCGGTTTGAGCTAAAGCTTATTTGCTTTTTGATCAGCCTATGGAAAAGAGTTTGCTCAGCAACTTCATAGCAAAACTTTCTTAGAAAAGTATAAATCATTTCATAAGACTCTGGTTTCAAGTGACTTTAAAATCATAATTTCATCAAAAGAAGAAAACAGATCCAGGCACTCAGCCATTAAAACCAATTGGAAAAAGATGAATTCAGTGATGTGGAAATTCATTAGACAATTTGAAAAATAAAATAGCAACTCGCATATCACTAAGTTGGTGGCATTTTAGAGACATAACTCAAATAAAATAAAATATATTCTTCAACGTTTCTTGAACCATGGACTTTTCTCTTTTTTTCAAGAAATGCCTGGTTTCACTTGTGTTTAATTCTACAAACACTCGCTGCTATGCTGTATAAGGAGACATGTGGGATATACAATTGAATCAGACTAGGCTCCCGTCATTAGAACAGCCTAAAATGTGATGCCAAAGTGGCAGATGACACATTGAGGACAGTGACAGAGCGTGCTAGAGAGAGGAAAAGGAAGTTATTAACTTTATTCAAAGCGACCATGGAGGCTT
This sequence comes from Microtus ochrogaster, assembly GCF_000317375.1. Classification (NCBI taxonomy): domain Eukaryota; kingdom Metazoa; phylum Chordata; class Mammalia; order Rodentia; family Cricetidae; genus Microtus; species Microtus ochrogaster. The sequence continues at coordinate 728,237 of NW_004949190.1, forward strand.
CCTAGAAGTGACATTCCAGGATAACTTTTACAGCAGGGAGATCCAGTGCCCTCCTCTGGCTTTCTGGAGTTACTCCGAAAGGTTTTTCCTGGATGTATAAAAGAGGCCACTCAAGTGTTATGGCTAAGCAGGGGCTGATGAGGAATTATGCTTTATTTTTTATTGTTGGAGCATAAGATTCTGGTTGTAAAGGATGCAATGAACAGGTCATGATGATCATTGCATTCCATGACATTCCATGACAAGGACATTGGGCCTTCACTATAAGTGTCAGGTGTCTCTGATATCAACAGCAGAGACTCATCTGACCACCAGGTCTGTACTTAAAGTATCCTGAGAAATGTGCAGAGTCTGGATGGACACGATAGAACCTGGTAAAAGAAAGTCCAGTTAGGAGACCATTGGATCAGGAGATGAGAAGAGTCCAACAGTAGCAGCAGAATTAAGGAAGGAGCGAATTGAAAATGGAGTCAAGGAAAAAAACAGATACAGGCCTAGGACTAAGTAAACACCATGTATAAGTAGTGAATGCAAGAAATGACTTAGACGTCTCACCAGACGACAAAGAGAACATATTGACAGCATCACTGCCTGAGCAAATGGATTGTAAAACTCTCACAACATCTGTCTTACTAACCCAACTGAAACAGGAATATCCATTAGCAATACAAAGCAAAAGAAGAGAGAAAGGGGGGAAGGATAAAACACAGCCAGTATGAAACTGTCAAAAAATAGAGACAAAAATTAAAGACCAAAACCCAGCAGTCAGGAGTATGGCTCGATTGGTAGAATGCTTAACTGTCATTACCAGAAGCTGTGGGTTCTAGCCCCAGTACCATACTAGTAGGGTCCAGTGGTGCACACCTGTCATCCCAGTGTCCAGGAGGATCAGAAGTTCAAGGTTATCCTTCTTTAACCAAATAAATCCCATCAATGATAAAGCCCGTACCTGATATGTAATTCATAACTGAAACATTCATCAGATTGTTTTTTTTCTGAATGTCTATTGTCAATTATTAGGTTTTAATTATAGTGTCCACTAGGCCAGAAGACAGTCACCTAAATTAGTGTGAGGTATTATCTATAATATATTGTACTCTATTTGAATATGTATTATTTTATTTTCATTCACTTACTTGTTCACTGACAACTATTGCCTTGGGAACTAACATTAAATGGCCTAAAACACAGATTTCCTGGCTTCAAATAAAAGTATGTCAGTTTTACCAGGTAGTGGTGGCACAAGCCTTTAATCTCAGCACTCAGGAGTCGGAGGTAGGTAGATCTTTCTAAGTTCGAGGCCAGCCTGGTCTACAAAGCAAGTTTCAGAAGAGCCAAGGCTACACAGAGAAACTCTTTCCGGAAAAACGAAAATCTGTCAGTCTCATTACAGTAATCATAGAAGACTTCGGAAAGGAAGCTGCTGTGAGGTTGCATTTGGGTGAGAATTCGCTCGTCATAACTTAGAATGGAGACTAGAGAGGCATATGCAAGGAGCAAATCCCCTGGATGGTGAGACTTCTCCTGAGATCTAAAGCAGGAAGGGAAAAGACAGCAGAAGAATAATTGCTACTTAGCTTGGTTAGGTAAAAACCAGATGGGACTGGATGATAAATGGCCTACTGTATTCAACTAAGGAACCTGGACTTGGTCCTGCAGTGAGGAGGAACTTTTGCAAGCTTAGCTAGGGATAGTTAAGAGTGACTACTCATACCTTCCTGCAGCTCTGCTTATCGACTGCTGTCCTGTCAGGTACCTCTCATTTAGCTTTCTTAGGAAGCCAGGGAAGACAATAGCTTCAAAATCCCATTGAAACCTCATGCACCACCATCATAAAAACAATGAAGTATGCCATGCCTCTCTTAGAGAAGCCAACATTTGTTTCCGAGAAGCACCCCTCCTTTGTTACGAACCTCCATGTGTTAGCCTGTTTTAAAATAGACACATTACACCCCAACTCTGCTTTCAAACAACAAAAAAGTAACCAGTAATATGCTCAATGTTTCTTTGTGGAATGTTTAATTGCTGCTACTCTTTGCATGTCTATGTGTTGTGCCTGCATATGTGGGCTCACACAAGTATGAACACATGCCTGTGCAGGTGCACATGTGTGCAGGTGCATGTGGTGGCTCTAGGTTGACATTGGGAGTTTTACTTGGTCACTCTTTACCTTAGTCACCAAGGCACGGTCTCTCAATTAAGTCAATTAAGCCCAAGCTCTTTGAAACAAGTATTCTTGCTAGCCCCTTCCTTCAGGGTCCCATCTATGTCTTCTAAGCACCGGGATTACAGTTAAACCCCGATGCCCACTTGACATTTTCTGTGTGTTATTGGGGCTATGACTCTGGTCCTTATACTTGCATGTGCTATAAATACTGAGCTGTCACCCTAGCCACGAAAATGATTAATTAAAAAATAGTTCTATTATGGTGAGGGTCACACAACTCTGAAATACATTTCTGAAAAGCATTGAGTAGTGAAAGCGATTACTCTCTTACCAAAGTGGTTGTCACACCTGCGTTCAGATCTCCAGCACACACCTAAATATATGGGTGGTCACACATGTAACCCTAGCAAGAGGGAGGCAGAAATGGAGAGGTTGCCTGCCAGTCTTGCCAAATCAGTGTGCTCCAAGTTCATAAAGAATCCATATGTCAGAATGGAGCCCACAGATTCACATTAGGTGCCTTCCTGTATGACCTTCACTTAATTTCTGACCTGCCCCGTTCCCTCAATTGTTAAGTCCCAAAGAAATCACACAGAGGTCTACATTAGTTATAAACTGATTGGCCCATTAGCTTAGGCTTCTTATTAACTCTTATAACTTATATTAGCCCATTATTCTTGTCTATGTTAGCCACGTGGCTCGGCACCTTATTCAAGGGAGGCAGTCACATCTTGCTTCTTCTGTGGCTGGGCCCGGACTGTGTCCTCTTCCCAGAATTCTCCTGTTCTCCTGTTCTCCTGTTCTCTCTCTCACACACACACACACACAGACACACACACATGTCGAAGAACACACATACATGAATACAGATATATGTATGAGCTACACAGAAAAACAATGAACTGTATACTTTATGATGATTAATCATATACCAGTAATTCTGATCAAAGGTTTAGAGCACTGGTAGACTCCTAAGATATATATATATATATATATATATATATATATATATATATATATATATATACTTGTTAGACCCACCCCTGTATATCATCCCTCTAACATGGAACTAGGGAACAGTAAATACTCAGTATAGGTATTCATCTTACAGAACTGAATATAGTGGAATTATTGTCTTTATTCTAATTCAAAAAACTGTTTGAATAAATAATGGGTATGAATTTTAGGTATAATCTCCTAATCTATAATATCTATTTTATGATAAAAATCTGTGAATGCTGGATTGTGTTCAGTTCATTTTTATTTTCCAGATATGAACAGTATTTAGTATAAGCAGTATAGATTATTATCACTACTTTAACTAATATATTTTAGTGTATTTTAAACAAATTAAGTACATATTCCATATGAATTGTGAAAGTTATTGACTTTGATGCCTCCAATTTTACTGTTAAAAGCAAATCAATCAGTTTCAATCTTTCTCTCTCCCTCCCCACCCTCCTCAGGAAGCATTGTGAGTGTTGGGGACCCAAAGAAAAAATATACAAGATTTGAAAAAATTGGTCAAGGGTAAGTGATTCTTATTTGAAATACCAACAGGAAGGCCAACATGTACATTAAAATTCGCTAACATCTCAATGATTCCACCCATTCATGCCTCCTGTTTTCTGCACTGCACTTGTGTTTTGTATTCTCAATATGAGCTTTTCCTGCTGGTAGGTTGCTTGGTGATTGAACACATCATTAGCATTGAACTTTCACTATCATTGAACTTTGCAGGGATATTTTGATTGCTATAGCATGTGCACAGTCACATGCTTTATCTAGAAAAGCAGTAGAGTCAGAAGAAAATCTAGCTTATCTGAAAGCTCTTGATATGTTGTCCCTTTTTATCCAAATGCACATATGGATTAGATCCTGTTTCTTAATCAAACTGAGCATGAGCAGAATGAGTATGAGAAAGTATGAGTATGAGAAAGTCCAGGTTGGGCAGGGTTGACTATCTGAGCACTGACAAAATAAATCAACAGGCCTTAAATGAGACCAGGTTTGCCATATTCCCTACTGTATTTGTTAAAGACACAGATTTTCAGGTCCACCTTGCCAGATGTTTGAATCACACTCCAGGAATAATAATCTTATAAAAATTCCTTAGATGATCCTAACATCAACTAAAAACATGAACGAATTTTTAATCATAACCATTCACTAGGGATTGAGGTAGGGGTCATCTATTCTGCAACTTAAATGCATATATTATATATATTTACATTGTGCCTTAGTGTTCAACTAAATATGAAGCCCTGGGGAATGTAATAATGTTTAATGGGAGATGTACCTTCTCAAGTCCTTATGTAAATTTCAACTAACTTTCTTCCTGTCTATGAAGAAAAAAAACCACAAAAGACAAATTTCAAAAAGACAATAATATATACTGTAGGAACGCAGAAAAGTTGGCTTTTGATTCAAGTCTTATGTGTTTGGTTAAGATCAAGGGAGGGTAAACTCTGCAGAGATGATTCTGTGATAGAGTGGGTACACAGAGAACAGCATCCATGGCAGGTGTCTCACATTCACTCATGGTTGCAGCTTAACGGGATCCAGTGCCTTTTCTGACCTCCATGAGTAGCTGCACTGTGCACAAACACACACCCCCAACATAATGGAAAACTTTTGAATGGATGGATGTGCACTGTTTGGGGGAAGAGCACCACAGGTACTCATTGTTCCTCATGATAGCTACATTTACAACAGGTTGGGATCACCACAATATGCATAACTGTATTAAAGGGCCACAGCATTAGGAAGGTGGAGAACCACTGGTCTAAAAGAAATATATTACTAAACAGATTTCTGTTTTGTGGAACTTTTAATGTAGCTCTGTATTTAAAGTATAGTTCACATTATATTTTTATGTTTTTAAACATTAATCTTTAATCGACACACAATAATTGTACATACGAGCAGTGATCTGCTGCTTTTATTCATGCATTTATATTGCACCTGTATGGTGTGATGGGCAAGCTGGCTCAGCAGGTAAAAACCTGCCATGAAATCCTGACCACCTGAGGTCGATTGCCAGAATCCACAGTGGAAGGAAAGAATTGACTCCAAAAAGTTGTCCTTGGATCTCCACACACGCACCATGGCATGTACAGGCACGCACGTGTACACACACAGATTATGCACACGTTGTAACAAGATAGAAGTTAAAAATGTGTTGCACGATGTGCAAATCAGAGTTAATACAATGCTCTCCTCATAAAGCTTTGCTTTATGGTGAGAACGTTCAGAAAAACTTCCTTTTAGCATTAAGAAAATTGCATTGTCATTGTGGCTATTCTAATTTGTAATAACACAAAGACACTTCTCACTGCTATCTAACTGTGACTCCTTATCTGTTGACCTGCCTTCCTCATTTCTTCCTTCTCTCCTACCGTACCCAGCCTTGAGTATCTACCATTTGGCCCTCAACTTCTATCAGATCAGTTTTGTTTTTTATCTTTCACATATGGATGCAATTATACGGTGCTTGCTTTTTTGTTCTTGGCATAGTTTGCTCAACATAATGAACTCCAGTTGTATCCACATTGTCCCAAGTGACAATATGTCATCTTTTGTGTTCCTTGAGTAGTATTTCATTATGGATGTCTTGGGCTTATATTGCTGTGATTACACACCATGACCAAAAACAACTTAGGAAGGAAAAAATTTATTTATCTTAACACTTCCAGGTAACAGTTCATCACTGAAGGAAGTTAGGGCAGAAACCCAGGGAAAGAACTTGGAGGCAGGAACAGCCGCAGAAGTCATGGAGTGGTGCTGCTTACTGGTTTGCTTAACTTGGTTTGCTCGGCCTGTTTTCTTATACATCCCAGGACTATTTTTCCAGGGGTGGCTCCACCCACAATGGACTGTGCCCTGCTACATCAATCACTAATGAAGAAAATATCCACAGGTTTGCCTAAAGGGGGGGTGTCATTTTCTCAATTGAGGTTCTGTCTTCCCAAATGACTCTAGCCTGTGTCAACATGAGATAAACATAAAGCAACAGAGTATGTGTACCGTTATCTCTCGAGCAATTCATTAGCTGATAGACTTCATTTGATTCTACTTCATGGCTATTGCAGACTGTACTGGAGTAATCATATCTTTTAGATATTCTTATTTAATTTCCTAGGAATATATACCCAGCAGTGAGATTCCAGGATCATGAGGTACAATGTGTATACTAGTTTAAATTCTCACTAACAGTGTACAAGAATTCCCCTTTCTCCACATTGTCACCAGCATTTCTTATCTTTTATCTTTGTGGTACTAGCCATTATTCTTCTGGTAAAATGATACATCATTACATAAATCAAGCTTTGATTTGAATTTCCATAACAATTTATATTATCATTTTTTTCCTGTCCCCATTGGCCATGTGTTGAAATATGAGCCGCGGGGCTGCGTCCCCAGCACCCGGCCACCCTCATGGCTAGCTTATGCCCAAAATAATTACACGGAAACAGTATTCTTTTATACACCGCTTGGCCCATTATATCTAGCCTTTTCTTGACTAACTCTCGCGCCTGGACTAGCCCATTTCTAATAATGTGTGTAGCCCACGAGGTGGCTTACCAGAGAAGATCTTAATCTGCGTCTTTCTGGAGTGGGAGAATCATGGCGACTCTCTGATTCAGCTTCTTTCTCCCAGCATTCTGTTCTGTTTTCTCCACCTACCTAAGGGTTGGCCTATCAAATGGGTTTAGGCAGTTTCTTTATTAATAAGAAATCACTCCCACATCATTTCCCCTTTTTCTGTTTAAACAAAAAAAGAAAGGCTTTAACTTTAACATAGTAAAATTACATATAACAAAACAGTTATCAAGTAAGAATTACAGTTACAATATTTATATCTACTTTATCTTTTATCATAACTAAGGAAAACTATAACTATCTATCCATTCTTCAACTCCATCAAAGACTCAAGAAGGATATAATATTACCTAAGTAAACAAGAAATCAAAACTCTAGAAATGACAGAGACATCTTGCTGCCTGGACAGTCACCCAAAGTTCCTCTGTACTATTGGGGCATCCATCTTTGGCCTTCAAGCCCATAGTATCCAGCAGACATTTCCATGGACCAGGGAATTTCAAAGACAGTTCAGTCATTATCTGCTGTGTCCTGTAGAATGTCTCGCAGACTCCTTCATGAATCAGGAACCCCAAAAGACCATCTCACCTTTAGGCAAGTTCAGCAGTCCTCTCTCTATAGGTTCTCTGTGTCCAGTTCATGCATCAGTCCAGGCAAGAGCAGTTTCTTGCCCAAATGGCTATCAAACTCCATAAGGATCCTCTTTGATGCCCATCTTCCTCTTGAAGTAGCTGGTGCTGCCAGGAGCAGACGTGTCTCCTTGTCATGAAAAGCCCTAAGTTATTAAAACATTTAAAATGCTATATTCTGCAGTCTTTGAAAGATATGAAGAATGCCTATCTAACTGAAATATATCTCTATATATCTAGAAAATCTAAGTAACATGACTACAAACTTGACTATTATTTATGATTATCCATCAACAACCTATATTTTCTAATTATACATTACATTTTAAAAATGAACTACACAATCACAATACCTTAATCAAGATCAGAAATACATATACATATAACAAAAATGACCTTAAAATCTATACCAGTGCAAATTATTTATACCTATATCATTTCCCCCTTTAAATGTAAAAGAACATTTATAAACAATATTTTGGGAACATGGGCGCAGTTTTTTTCTCTCCAAACTGCTTCGTGCTGAATGGGGGCGCTGTTAATCAGATCATTTAGGGTGTAACCTGTGTGCCAGGTTTATCTCAGTTGGTAGTTGAGTGAAGTAATTTTTTGAGGGTGTTCACAGCAACTTTTCAGGAGGTCGTGGTCTATCATACCATATCAGGATAGATGCAATCCACAGGGTCTGGTCCTCTGTGAAAACAAAAGAAGACCCTCTCCAAAGCATCATATCCTTAGACCCAAATTTTGAAATCATAATACCCTTATATCCATTCTGGTTTAGCTTGGCAGACCATGTAACGAAATGTCTCTCTGTACTTAGCTCCTTCACAGTCAAAAATGTTAAAGAAATCACAATGCACATAATCCAGACTCTCTGTGAATTTTTCATTTTTATGTGGCTTATTTTTCTTTATTTCCTTTAATCTCTTAACTATCTGTACTTTGTCTCTTTAAAGACTTTACCTTTTTTTTTAAACCATCAACTTTAATCTCTATATTCTTTTTCTTCTCTCTCTCAAGCCTACATACATTCATCCAACAGTGTGGTCTTTTATGTCTAAATTTGTTTTATTGTGAATCTGTAACATTATTTTAGTATCCAGAAGCATTTCTTAAAATGTTAAGCAGTTCTTAAAAACTTAAGTTGCACCATGTACAGGTAATACGGTACCATCTGTGTCCTGCCCAGTCGAAACCTTAACTGCGCTGTTATTACAGTAATTACTGTAGTTTCTGCTGACCAGCACAGTTCAGCATGGAGCAGTTGCTCCTGCCTCAGATCCATTTGGTGCCCCTGAGCTGCACACAGTTCCAGGCACACAGCAAGTCCACATTGGAGCTGCACTCAGCAGTTTAATTCTGAGACTGAGCGTGCAGCACAGAAACTCTTTTTATCCAAGTTACAACCAAATCTGACACACAGAGCACTGCGCAATATGGCAGCAGGAATCCCTCATGCTCTTCTGCCTGCCTAAGCCTGATTCTGCTGTCTGCCCAGGTGCAGGCGGGGAGTGCTGAGTCCTCTGCACGGTCTCAGAGCACTCTCCTTCCGATCCCAAGTGGGAACAGAAACATCCAGTCCCATAAAATCCATTGAAACGCTTTAAAGCCAGAGTTCACGCTGGCAGCACAGCCCCAAGAAGCTATGCTTTAAAATGACACAGCATTTTTTTCTGCTGCTGATGCCAAATCAGGGAATCTCTCTACAGCACACCACCAATAAACAGCAAAAATCTGTGTTAAACCCTCGCTCCCTTATTTTTAAGCCTTCTCAGGTTTTTAAGTGGATTTAGTCCATCACGTCTGGGTACCACTCTGTTGTAATAGGAGTGGCGGGGCTGCGACCCCAGCACCTGGCCACCCTCATGGCTAGCTTATGCCCGAAATAATTACACAGAAACTGTGTTCTTTTATACACCGCTTGGCCCATTATATCCAGCCTTTTCTTGGCTAACTCTTGCACCTGGACTAGCCCATTTCTAATAATGTGTGTAGCCCACGAGGTGGCTTACCAGAGACGATCTTAACCTGTGTCTGTCTGGAGTGGGAGAATCATGGCGACTCTCCGATTCAGCTTCTTTCTCCCAGCATTCTGTTCTGTTTTCTCCGCCTACCTAACGGTTGGCCTATCAAATGGGTCTAGGAAGTTTCTTTATTAATAAGAAATCATTCCCACATCAGCCATGTGTCAGCTTCTGAAAGTTTTCTATTTAGATCTATTTACTATTTGTGTAGAATTTGGGACTTCTTTCGTTCCTTTTATCCTTTCTTCTATCCTTCTCCCTCCCTCCCCTTTTCCCTCCCTCTCCCCTTTTCTCTCTCCCTCTCTCCCTCCCTCCCTTCCTCTCTTCCTTTCTTATTTTGCTATTGAGGTTCTATAGTTCCTTATATATTCTAGATTCTTCTCAGATTGATTTTCCACATGCATTTTCTCACATTCTGTGTATTCTTCAAGTTTTCACTTTATTCTATTGAGTCCTGTGCTGTAGAAGCTTTTAGGTTTATGGAATCTAATTTTTGACAGTTTTGATTTTGTTAACAAATCAGTGTATTTCTAATAGAAAACACATTTTACATTATATTTTCAATAAAGCACATTGTGACATAACAGTTTTCTGAGAAATGAGAATGGAAAATGCAGTTTTATTTTGATTATTCGTTACCACCAAGATACAACTGAATGGAAATATCATTAAATTTAAAAAAGTGAAACAAGCAATAACAGTACAAACAAGAATGCTTAAGAAATATTTTCAAATATTACAGATAATGGAGTCGGATTAATACCACTCACCAAAAAGATTTCCTTTTGTGAGTGCTAATCACACCTGAACTTCTTAAAGGTAAAAAAATTAAAGTTGTATATAAATACCTTTATAAAATATTTATACTCTAAAATGAAAGGGAATAGTCCAAACGTGTTGGTACACTGTTAATCTTAGCACTCAGGAGATGAAGGAAAGAGGATTAGGTGTTCAAAATCATCCTCAGCTACATAGCAAGCTTGACACTTACCTGGGCTGCATGAGACCCTGTCACAAAAGAAAAAGATGAAGAGGAGGATGAAAAGAAAACCAAGAATTCATGCACAATTTTAAATAAACTGCATAGAACCCATTTGCTGCAGCAGAAACATCTGTTTTAAATTCCCAGAGAGTGCATGATTTTTAAAAATGATGAAATGAGCTGAGAGTTCAGTCATAATAAGTTCATAGGGATCAGGACGTCTATTGTATTTCTTCTTTTGTGTTCAGTGTCCGGCACACTGCTAAGCATGGCATGCTGGCAAGTTCGTTGTATTTAGTGGGTCCTTAGATTTTGTGTACAATTAGGAATAACAAGGCTCAAAGATTGCCTGCTGTGGGTCCCATCTCTCTGGGATTTATTTTGCATCAGTAAAAAAAAAAATGTTGGACTAATGAAAGTCTTTGAAATATCCATGTCTTTTCTGCCTTTTTGTTTTTTTATCACTCATTTTCTCAATGCATCTTCATCTCTCTTTTTCTTTCATGATGACTTGGTCCTCCCCAGTCACATTGCACTGTTGCTCCTCCAGTGTATGTCATTCATCTATCTTTTTCATGCATGTTGGTTTCCCCTTTCACTGACAGTTTTCACATACACACACACACACACACACACACACACAAAACACAAATAATCATAATATAAAAACCAAGGTTTTTACCAATTAAAATCAAAGCATACTTTAATAATAGCTTTTAGGGCATAATGTAAGGGCTTAAGTTTATTTATTGGGATTTTATAATTTATTTTATTGTATTTATTTTAATTTAATCATTCTTTTGCTTTTTAAAAGTTATTGCCCACTGTTAAGGTTTTGGGTGAATGAAGAAAATATTTTCTTTAGATAAGAACCCACTTATATTAAGTTTGTTTTTACTTTAATGGCTCACAACTGATTTTTCCATAAATTACTGCCCTACACTAAGCAGTTGAGTCTCTACTTCCAAGACACAGTGGTTTTCTTCTCTTTTCATTAAAGCTTGGTTTTTATTGTTTTGCTTTACCTATTGTTATGGTGGCTTTCGAAATTCTGTCACTAATCATTTAGTGCTAGGAACAATCAACCCCTGTATTCCATTTCCAGCTACAGAGAGCACAAAAACTGACTCTTCAGAGCTGAATTTGAGAAAAAAACCTCTTCATTAATCACCCTCATTGGCTTGGAAAACTATATTTTTCCAGTATGGGATTCTGCCATCCCAACATTCAGGCCTAGGGCCATAGAATTAAGTTCCATCGACCATAAATCAAACTCAGAACTTCATGTCTAATCATTGGAGCAAGCTTTAAAAACAACAGAATTTCACTAAGTTTTCTATGAAAGATGCTCTATAATTGACCACCAAACCTAGACATTTTGATATGATGTGTAGAGAAAGAGAGGAAAATAGAATGATACAGGGGAAGGAAGGAGAAAGAGAGGGAACCAGATAGTACTGAAATTGTCATTAACTCTAGAACAGTGTTAAGGCATTTTCTTGCTATTATAGTTATGTAATAGAGAATAGATGGTAAACAGAGTCCAATAAGATAAATGAATAACTTATTTCTCTTCTGCCAGCAGCCTTTGCTGGAAGTCTGTACACGTCTCAAATAAGCATAGCAGTATGACAAAGCCTGGGATTTAATAATGCGGGCATCTGCCCCACTGATATGTTTAAATTAATTAATGAGAATGCACTGAAAAATTGATCACCTTTTCTTTCCAACTCATAGTGTCTTTTCTCAACAATATTAGTAATTGTAAAAAAAATTACAGATTTAAACTGGTAGAGATCCAGTATGGCAAATTTTTAAATTTAGTGAATTATAGTTGAGCACCGACTATGTTTAATGTAAAACTATAATTAATAACCAGGTTGTGGGCTGAGCATGGTACCAGACACTTCTAATCCCAGCAGTCAGAATGTGGAGGCAGGGAGATCTCTGAGTTTGAAGACAGCCTGGTCTACATAGTGAGCTCTAGGACAGTCAGGGCTACATAGAGAAACCCTGTCTCATCCCTACTCCCCATATAAAGCACCAGGTTTCGGGAGTACACCATGACCTTTATATTAATCAACTCCATGAATGTCCAGCAAAAAGAAATGCATTATTGTATTAAGAAATAAGCTAATGTCTGCAATGGCACTTACTTATCAATTATGGTATCTAGGTTCCATTCACAGTAGATTTAAAAAAGTGGAGAAGGGGGAAGCGGGGCAGATCCACCCCCACTGATGTGCGTTTCCTCTGTATTGGTGTACACACTCATCCTACCATCTTCCCTTGACTCCCTCTTGAGCTGCCCAGGTCCTTGTTGGCCTTTTCTGTCTTCCTTCCTTATGACTCCCATAGATTACACCTTTAACGGCTTATATATAGTACTTATACATTGTCTTAAAACATTTGAAAATAATAGGATCAGGATAATTTTGTAGCAATTAATGAAAAAGAAGGTGAAAGTTTGAACTCCAAAGACCATGACCATATTAATTTCCTTAACGTGAGTTTTCCTGTTTATAGTAAATCAGAATATGCTTGCTTCCTAAGACTGAAAAGCAAACAAGAGGAGGCCTTTCAAGTGCTTAACTCGGCACATGTCACATGGTTAATCACTCCATCCATATTAGCTATTATTTTTTAGTTATTATTTGGGGTGAGAAACTCAGCCTTATGACATGGAATGGAATATAATGGATATTATAATGCAGTTATAAGAAGATAAGGGGCTAAAGAGGATGGAAAATGATTTACATCCAAGGAAGGGACTATGAAAATTATTTGTAGAAAAGGGACCATTTTAGTTATAATTTAAAATGGTATAAGAACTTAAAAAGTGGAGACCATGGGATTTCCACTTGAAGTAAACTAAATGAATATTTGCTTTAAACTAAGTTTTATTTATTATTTTTAGTATTTTATTTTTTATTCATTTTATATACCAAGCACAGTTCTTCCTCCTTCCCTTCCTCCCCCTCCTCCTACCTTCCCCAACCCACTCCTATTGATTCTGCAGAAAGGGAGAGTCAACAAAGCCTGGAAGTCAACAAAGGCTGGCACATTCAGTCGAGGCAGGACCAACCCCCCCACTCCCACTTGCTCATCGAGGCTGAGCAAGAAAGGCATCACACCAAATAGAATGGCCTTCAAAAAGTCAGCTAATGCACTAGGGATAGATCCCAATTCCACTGCCAGGGGTCCCACAAACAGACCAGCCTACAAAACTGTCACCCACGTGCAGAGGTCCTGGTCCAGTCCCATGCAGAAGTGGTTTCTCAGAAAATTGAGAATCCTCAGGACTCAGCACTACCACTCTTGGGCATTTACCCCAAGGATGCTCAATCATACCATAAAGACACTTGATCAGCGATGTTCATAGTAACATTATTTGCAATAGCCAGAACCTGGAAACAACCTAGATGCTCTTCAACCAAAGAATGGATAAAGAAAATAGGGTACATTTTCACAATGCAATATTGCTCAGCTGAAAAAAAAAAACCCAATAACATCATGAGATTTGCAGGCAAATGGATAAAATGAATAGAGCTAGAAAAAAAAAATCATCCTGAGTGAGGTAACCCAGACTCAGAAAGACAAACATGGTATCTACTCACTCATAAGTAGATACTCAATGTAAAGCAAAAGATAACTAGACCACAACCCACAGCGTCAGAGAAGCTAGGTAACAAGGATAACCCTGGGAAGGGGAAATAGATGAGATCTCCTGGTTAAACTGGGGGTAGGGAGGGGATGGGGAATGAGAACATAAGGGAATGGGATTGTGGAGATGGGGGAGGGATGGGGTGGGAGAGGAAGTACAGAGATATCTAGACTATAAGTTTTATCCACCTTCATGTCCCAAGGTCTACAACAGTGTCTGGTATAAATACTCAGCATTTGTTAAATTTCCATTGGAAAGGGAGAAAAATGAAAGGAAGAGCACCAGTTCTGTGGAAAATAAACAGTCCACAGCACAGACTTATAATGAAAAGAATGGAATGCTAGAATGACAGGTAGGGATATGTTATGAAACAAATTGATCGATGTAGGTTGCAATGTGTGTGTATCACCATTTCTTTGCTTTGGCAAAATAACTGACACTAAACAACTTAATGAAACATTTTTTTTTAATTTTGGCTCAATGTTTCACATGTTTCCATTTTTGATATGCTAATTTCATTGCTCTTAAGCAAGACAGAAATTATTACGAAAGGCTGTGACAAATTAAAGCTGCCTACTTCATAGCAATCAGAAATCACAGGAAATTGAAAGACGGACCCAGTAACATGATAAACTGGTCAAAGACAGATCTTTAGAGAACCACTTCCTCCAACCAGATACTATCTATTTTTAATTAATTAATTAATTTTAAAAAATGATCTTTTCAAACTGTACATGCCTATCCCAATTCCCACTTCCTCCCCTCCTCCCACTCGCCCCAAATTCACCCCACCCCACCCCCATCCACTTCTCAGAGAGGATGGAGAGTCAACAAAGTTGGGCACATCACTTTGAGGCAGAACCAAGATCCACCCTCTATATTAAGGCTGAGCAAGGTGTCCCTCCAAAGAGAATGGGCTCCAAAAAGTCAATTCGAGCACTAGGGATAAATCCTAGTCCCACTGCCAGTGACCCCACAGACTGCCCAAGGCACACAACTGGCACCCACATTCACAGGGCCTAGTTTGGTCCTATGCAGGTTCTCCCGCTATCAGTCCGGAGTCAGTAAACTTCCACTAGCTCAGATAAGCTGTTTCTGTGGGTATCTCCAACATGGTCTTGACCGCTATCTCTTAATAGTCCAATCAGCTACTAACTCATCATTGGATCAACCTATACATACAGTTCGCACTTTCACGAGCCACCAATTTCTCAATAGCGCCACCCGCTGGAGACAAAGCTTGCAACAATGGAGTCTTTGGAAGATAGACTTCATAGAGAAAATTCAATACTTTGTTTTCATTGTTTATGTAAGCTTCGTTTTTGAGTCCATACTAGTTGGACATAGCAGTATAATATCAGTAATTTGTAGAAGAATGCATAATGAAATGTGTGTCACTTCCTCCCCTCCTCCCACTCGCCCCAAATTCACCCCACCCCACCCCCATCCACTAGGCAGCATCCAAACTGCCTAGGCTCCTACAAAACCAGTACGTGCAGTGTTTAGCTTGCTCATTTTCTCCCACTTACATATTGAAAACTATACATTATATAAAATATAATTTGCAATTTTTCTCCAGAAAGAAAAGTTCCAGAAACTACTATTGTTTCATTTGTAAGATATTTTTTCAGATTCACTGTTTACAATTGCACTCAATAACACATTTCTACATACCATATATATGGCTGAACTATAAAATAATTCTTAAATAGTTTTAGCTTTGCCTTTCCTGATTGCACATGCTGTTAGATGTAAAATTGTTTTTATCATTAAAAATCTAGATGTTTAATCAAAAGTAATTATATTTTAATTATAATACATATAAATCTAACAATTATACATAGATGTCACCAAATACAGTTGTTTTTTCATATACTGATAATTTTTCTAATTATCCCCTAATTCTTTTTTTTAATTTATTTATTTATTTAAGATTTCTGCCTCCTCCCCTCTACCGCCTCCCATATCCCTCCCCCTCCCCCAATCAAGTCCCCCTTCCTCATCAGCCCTAACAGCAGTCCAGGTTCCCTGCCTTGTGGGAAGTCCAAGGACCTCCCATCTACTTCCAGGTCTAGTAAGGTGAGCATCCAAACTGCCTAGGCTCCTACAAAACCAGTACTTGCAGTGTTTAGCTTGCTCATTTTCTCCCACTTACATATTGAAAACTATACATTATATAAAATTATATATTGATTTGGTAGATTTTTATTTTCATTTTTCACAAACAGAAGAACTCAGTGTCTTTCTAGGCATCTTCAACATCATTGGTTTTATAATTTGCTAGAGCTCTTTGGGAGACCCTGACAGGTATATAAACATAATAATCTGACTTCCAGCTAAGACATTGAGATGAAAAATCCATGTGTGATTCTGTCTATGGATATGACATCTTTCACAAAAACACGATCATGTAGTATTAAAATGGTCATTTTCTGAATTTGTACTTTCACTGTACATTTATATAAGTATCTATGCTATTACTTTTATATAAATGTTTATATCTACTATATCATTTTTCCAACTTTTGTTTCAAATTTCCAAATGTACACAAAGTAGAAAAAACTGTATAAGAACACCCATATTCATACCGTCCAAGTTTAACATCCACAGGTTTTTTTTAGTAAGCTCACAATGACAGTATGACATCCCCAAATTAATAATTGCATAATATCCTCTAACTCTCAGTTGTTTCACATTGTTATTTTTTATAGTTTTCCTGATAAAATTAACCCTCAAATAATCTACACATTGTGCTCAGTTTGCCCTTACATTTTCGTACTGTAACACCACCTTTCATCTTTCATGTTCTCCTTTTCCACCACCATGGACGTGTTAAAGAAACTGGCCATTGTCTGGTAGAAGGTACCATTTGCTGGTCTTGTCTGTTAGTTTCACTTGGTGACACAGAACTGTTCATCTGTTCCCTGTATTTCCTACAAATGGAAGCTACACAATTACAAATTAGCTTCAGGTTCAATTTTTGGCAAGATCCTTCATAGGTGGTGGTGTTTCCTGTTATATTACATCAGGATGAAGGGCTTGATTGTTCCATATTTTGGTGAGGTGTGAGTTAGTAGGAAGAATCAAAGGGTGATTGTTCCTCCCATATACAGATCACCACAGACTTCCATATGATAGTTTTATCTGTTGATGATTATTGCTAAAAAAAATCATTTTATTAAGGATTATAAAATAGTGATTTTCTGTATCCATCATGACTTTTATGCTTACTGGCTTCCATATTTTTGTTGAAAACATCTGTATTTGATTACCTAGGACTCTTTGGTTACTATGAAATATACAGAGCACTCAAGATAAATTCTTTCTTTCTTAATTGTCAAATTTCAATATAATGAATTAATACTCAACATCACTTCCATCACAAAGGCTTTCTTTCTTTCTTTTTTCTTTTTTTTTTTTTTT
>NW_004949190.1:745830-758293 GCF_000317375.1 Microtus ochrogaster
TTTTTTTTGATTCCTGTCCTGGAACTAGCTCTTCTAGACCAGGCTGGCCTTGAACTCACAGAGATCCGCCTGCCTCCACCTCCAGAGTGCTGGGATTAAAGGCGTGCGCCACCACTGCCCGGCAACGAAGGCTTTCTTTTATATTCAAAAATATATTTATAAATTCATGGAGCATTTTTTTACATTTGTTTCAATTATTTTCATTCATTATTTTTTTAATGGTCAGACTATATCTTTGGCTAATGGTAGTCCCTTTTTCTGCATCAGTTTTGAGAGAGTTCTAGAAAAAGCATATGTATCATATCTAGCTCTTGAGTTGAAAGGATATAAACTCTAAAATTATTTGGCCTTTCTTTCCAATTCTGACAATTCCTCTGTCTAAACATCTAAATCTCATATGGACTGAGTATATTTCAACCCAGTGTGTATTTTTTGTATGGCATTTGGTGAAGGAAAACCAATGCTAAAGAGCATTAATATACGTGACGTATTCTCAGGAGCAGCTTATAAGGAAGCTCTTTTTTGGAGGAAGGAATCTTTACCTATTTGCTATGGATGCATTTTACCTTAAATGGTGACATATTCAACAGCCCCTTTTCTGTTATGTGCCTATCGATAAGAGGTGGTAACACATAGGTATTTTGCTCTTTTAATGTGTGCCTGATATGCTTTGCGGTTGTATGTACCACCATTTAGTTAACCCTGGCTCCATTGATAGACATTTATGGCTTTTTCTGACATATTTCTATTATAAACAAGGCTTCAGTAATGATCTTTGCAAATAAATCATTTCGCATTTATGCAAAATTATTGGGATAACTTCCTAAGTGTAGAATTTTTGTATCAATTAATATATGCATTTAAAATTCCCAAGCTGCCCTCCATAAAGAAAGCTCCATTTCATAGTCCAGCAGTACTTCATAAGTGTATCTGCATGTGCAGCCGTGTTCCTTCATTTGTAATTTTAGGAAAATCATAAAAACTCATCTCCATACTGACTTTTAACACACAGATGTGTAGGAAAAATCTGGAGTGAAAGTGCAAGACAACAATGAGTCTATCTTGAAGAATCTGTTTGCCAATGTCCAATATCTATATAATGCCAATGTCATGCCGTATCTCTCCAGGAATTAGCTCAGCTATATATCCTCGTTTGAGGGAAAGTGACAGAGAAATCAGTATTATTAAAATAACTTTGCTCCTGTTTATAAAGATATACATATGACCAAAGGAATTTCATGCAACTTATTATCTTAAAGTTCTAAATGTAAATATATTAAATTAGATTTTTTTTCAGCTTTTTCCCTACTATTCCACATATACTCTCGGGTGAAGTTCCCATGTTGAAAACAAATAGATCTAAGTCTTATTTCTGAGGAAGAATGCATTTAATTTTTAGGTTAACATGGCAAAGAATGATTTTAATTATGGCGTGTTGATAGATGCATTCATATACTTTGTTCTCATTTGCCCCCCCCCTGCTGCCCATCCTTCTTAAAGGGTACTCTGAATACTTCTTGGTTTAGATAATCTCAAAACAATATACTGCTTAGAACTCAGGGATAAGTGCTAAGAATAAACCCTCCGACCTGTTTTTATTGTTTTTGTCCTCCTTCAGGATAAGAGCAGAAGTGGTGTCTAGTGTGTTATTCTTAAGGTTGGACCACCCACCCAAAAAGTATTTGCTTCCTCACTGAATCTATTTTAGAGCACGCAAAGTACAAGACTGCTATGAAATACTAAATAGAGTCTGAGCTCTAAAATAGGTTCTGTGAGGCACAAGATTGGAAATACATTAACATTTGTGAAGAACAATGTTTATAGACCAGTGGAAGGTGTCCTTTGTTCTACTTAATGCTCTTAAATGCCCCGTGGTGTACACTGTCCCTTGTAAAGAAAGATGATGCCAATCAATCAAGCACCATTAGCAAAGTTTATACATTAAGGTGTTTTCTTTTTCTAGTCATAGTAATGAGCATGTACTAAGCCCCCCTTTCCTGGACAGGCCCTCTTGAAACTAATGGCAAACACTGTGAAACAGCTGCTTTGACTTAATATTGACGTGAGTAACTGAGAGCACTCTGGCATTTCCAGGGATTAAGCACTGCAACTGTGGCCCTGTTATCACTGGCCTATAACCCACTGAGTTTTCTGGCCTCACACCCATAGTGTGTTACAGCTCCATTGGAAACAGACGGCCATGAATGAGCTGAGGAAAGCTATATCCTAGCTAAACAACAGAAAATTCCTTTTTGAATTTTGTAAGCTTATTAATTAAAGATCATACCACTGGCTCTAACTGGATTCTGTGCATTTAGATCATCGGGTGATTATTTACATGGTTTATGGTATTTCATTCATTTTACCTTAAATGCACATATTTGGGAAATAAATTTCATGAGAGAAAACACTGAGCCACTTGCCTTTACATTATTGCATACAGTATTCTTCATTGTTCCTATGGATATCGAAGTCCTAGACAGGCATTTTGTACCTATTTAAGATGATTGTGTTTTACTTCTACTCTAACATTTCAACACAACAAGGGTACATGCATGACAGTATCAAACATGCATTTGTGCGACTTTATGTCAAGTGCACTTATGTAGTAAAACAGTTTCTCCATGGGGCCCTATTTAATAGTAACTCTCTTAAATAGTCAGGGCAGTTCCATTTTATCCCAGCTGTTTCAACGTACACATTAATAAGTTTTATTATGGCATCTTCATAAATAAAATGGCACACGTGAAAGATGTAGCTTGAAAAATGGTCGACAGCATCAGCTATTAGCTGTGTATCATAGCAAGCTACTCACCACTGCCCAGTTCCAACTTACTCATTTGTAAAATGAGGCAGATAGAGTTGCACAGAGTGGGCGCTAAAAGAGTTCATTTATTTCCAGCGAACTGGCAGAGAGAATGAATCAGTAAGACAAAGGGATTTCTATCAAGACCAGCACGGAAAGTAAGAGTAGATATAAAAACATCACCGTTGTAAGTTGGGATTATGTTCCTGATTGTGACTCATTAGCACCACGCTTAAACCTGTAAAACATTAAAAGGGAGTTGCCCCTATCCCTCGGGCGACCTCACTTATTCCCACCAGGCTCACCATGCGCCTCATTGCTTCCTGATGCCTTTTTCTCTTTATGCAGTCTGCAGAGTTTCTCCTAGCCTTGGTTTCTTGCCCCCCTATCCTCTAATTCATTTCCATGCTGACATTCAAAGTGATTTATCTCAACTGCTAGCCTAACCTAATAGTTGCCCTGGCAACTATTTTAGCATGGTTTAACATTGGCTCTTAGCAGGAAACCTCAAAACTTGGTGGAGAATGGTGATAATTAAACTGACTTGTAAGGGGGGAAAAAGGGAGAAATGGTGAATTGTTTGTTTCTTTCTAGACCCTTCAGGCTAGATGCCAGTGTTTCCATTTGAGGACTGTGCACTTGGCCACATCAAGGAGAGCCTATAGATAAAGCATCCTGTGCAAAGCTAAGAGCCTAGTATCCGTCACACTGTGATTGAAGAGGTCCCGTGGCTGAGAAATCTGTTAGTTTAATGTTCTCTAACCATGCTGGAGTTTTCAAAGAGTCCTGCTTCATAGTTAGGAGAACTTTGTTACTTAGCTGTGTGCTATTGAGCATATCCTGTTCACTCCAGGGACCTCAGTGTTCTCATCTGTAATGAGGAGGTTAAACGGGACGATCTGATCTTCCATTCAGTTCTACTAGTGTATAATTTCCTTGTACCAGCTGAGGAGCTGATATTAAGTTGTTGGTAAAAACAAACAAACAAACAAACTGGCAATGTTGTCCACTCAAGCATGCCAAGCCTAATAAGTCAGAGGATAAGGAATTTTATCCACCATCTTTACCAGCTTGATTTGTGTCATTTTACATCCTCAAATACTAATAGATGATAGTTTTAAAATTAAGATGAAGTAAAATTATATTGTGTGAACATATGTATTGAGATGCTTTAATATACTCCAGGATGTTGCAAGGCTCATCTTTAGGAAATCTGTGTGCCATGTGATTGGCATAAGGATTATTTCCTAGTTACACATGTGCTTCAAATATTACAAAGAGGGGGCTGTTAAACTTTATTTCCAACCACCTACAAATGAATAACTTCAGTTATTTCTTTCTGTGAACTATGCTAT
The DNA here is from genome assembly GCF_000317375.1 of Microtus ochrogaster. Classification (NCBI taxonomy): domain Eukaryota; kingdom Metazoa; phylum Chordata; class Mammalia; order Rodentia; family Cricetidae; genus Microtus; species Microtus ochrogaster. The sequence continues at coordinate 749,992 of NW_004949190.1, forward strand.
GTATCTTGACCATGAGCTGTACTTAATAGTGATTTTTGTACTTTATTAAGTAAAATTAATTATACATTACTAGAATTTAGAGACCTTTAATAAGTACAAGATATCAAAGAGTCACATTATGATAGACTGGCCAAGAAACGAAATAAATATGGTATTTCAATGACCTCTATCTTAGGTAAGTATTGAATTTCTATAAATTTTGAAACATTTAAGTATCTTAAAAATTCCCAGACATGTAAAGAGTATCCTAGTCATCTATAGACTACAATTTGGAAGTTAGTTACTATATTAAAGTGCAATCAATGAAATAATAGTTTTTGATAGCTACTTGGCAATTACTGTATACCAGGGCCATATGCCTTTTCAATCTATCTTATTGAAGTCGAACTTCAAAGGTAAGAGAGTCACACAACTAGAAGGTGGTAGGATTTGAACCAAGAGACATCTGGATGAATAGAAAAGAGGAATGCTATTCTCAGCCTGGCAGTGGACAACTAATGTGATTTAATCGAATCTTGACGATATTGAGATCTCTTGGAGAAAAAAAAAAAACAAGACAAACAAACACACATTGAGTCAGAAATCAACCTTCAATTCTTAAAGTGTAAAAAGACAATAGATTTGAGGTTCAGTGAAATGTTAGGTATGCTAACATGGTGTGGGTCATAGGGTACTAAGTTTTTCTGTATAATATCTGAATTTGTGCATTTTCCGTTGAAGATTCCAGAGAGAAGTTACTCAAACTAGTGCCTTACTGATTAATGCAGGAAGGTCACCTACCTAATAACATGCTTGGGGGGGGCATGATAGGAACCCATTTTAAGGCAGAAGTGAAGAGGAAGTGAAAATTTCTCCCCACTGGATAATGGCATATATCTAGTAAAGTGAGAGAAGGGCAAGTGAAGGGGAAATGTCCATTTGTTAGTAACCCATGCTCTTGAATTTCAGGGCTTTTAAATATGTGTGTTTGTAGCGAGCCTATGCCAATGTATGTAGTAAGTCTTGGATACTGGGGCCTCAGGATTAGAGCTCCAGCACATTTATGACAGTAAAATGCTGAAGGGAATGGAGAAACCAAACAGAAAGAAAGAAAGAAAGCAAAGGGCTGAAAGGTGAGCCTCCAAAGGTGGTAAACACCGATCCCTCTCGCACTTTCAGTCATTCATACTTTTAGTCCCCAGAGCAGTGGAAATGGGCTTCATGGTTTGAGGAACACCCACGGAGAATAGGGGGGAAAGTCAGTTACCATGTGGGCTAGCCTTCTGTCATGCTAGCTTTAACTAGATCAGCTCTCATCTTACTTCTTTTTATGTATTATTACTTCTCATGTATGATTTTTTTAATGTGTTCTAAGCTTAAAGAGTAAAAAGAAAACTGCAAAACCATTTCTTGAGGGAGAGAGGCTGAAAAAAAATCTTGACAAATTGTGCAAACAAATCACCCTTAAAACCCTGCTGTTGAAAAGTATAGCTATGGTAGCAAGGTTTTTAGGGCTGGACCTCTGGGAGAGGGCAACCAGCAGTCAGCACATCAGTTTTTCTCCGCTTTGAAGTGAATAGCTACAGCAGCAATAAGGACTAATAACAGCAGTGACCATATTAAATTTCAACACTGATGTGGACTCGGCACCAAATGCTTTCTTAACTTGTGTCCTTTGCCACTGTTTCATTTCACAAATACTGTCGTTCTTCTGCGCCAGAAGGTATGCAAGTGTTTAACTATCTGAAGATAAACCAAATAAGGATTTTTTTAAAAAAAACATAAATTTGAGGCGCTCCTTGGGGCTTATTCCTGACAAAATATGCATCAGGTTGAGACGATCTATTCTTCTAACTCTGAGTTCAAGAGGATAAATCACATGCTGGCCCCAAACTAAGGAATGGCTAATGCCTTATCCCAAGGAGGAAGTGTCTCATGAAGATTCGACTGGAGGAAATACTTTATTGAAAGGAAAGATCTTGTTATAATTGAATATTTGCTTCACTCGATTGCTGACTGAGATGAACCTGGCACACAGGATACACCGTAAACAATCTGATTAACAGCGCCCCTATACAGCAGGAAGCAGTTTGGAGAGAAATATCTGTGCCCATCTTCCCAAATATTGTTTATAAATGTTCTTTTACATTTAAAGGGGGATATGGTATAGGTATGAATAATTTACATTGATATGGATTTTGCTTTAGTGAATTAAATTTAAGGTCAATTTTGTTATATGTATATGTGTTTCTGATATTGATTAAGGTATTGTGATTGTGTAGTTCATTTAAAATGTAATGTATAATAGGAAATATAGGTTGCTAATGGATAATCATCGATAATAGTAAAGCTTGTAGTCACGTTAGTTAGATTTTCTAGATATATAGAGACATATTTCAGTTAGATAGACATTCTTCATATCTCTCAAAGACTGCAGAATATGGCATTTAAAATATTTTAAAAACTTAGGGTTTTTCATGGCAATGAGACATGTCTGCTCCTGGCAGCCCCAGCTACTTCAAGAGGAAGATGGGCATTGAAGAGGCTCCTTATGGAGTTTGATAGCCATTTGGGCAAGAAACTGCTCTTGTCTGGACTGTTGCATAAACTGGACACAAAGAACCCGCAGAGAGAGGACTGCTGAACTTGCCTAAAGGTGAGATGGTCTTTCGGGGTTCCTGATTCATAAGAGTCTGCGAGACATTCTGCAGGACACAGCAGAAAGTGACTGAACTGTCTTTGAAATTTCCTGCTTCATGGAAATGTCTGCTGGATACTATGGGCCTGAAGGCCGAAGATGGACACCCCAATGGTACAGAGGAACTTTGGATGACTGTCCAGGCAGTGAGATGTCTCTGTCATTTCTAGAGTTTTGGATTTCTTATTTGCTTAGGTAATATTATATCCTTCTGGAGTCTTTGATGGAGTTGAAGAATGGATAAATAGTTATAGTTTTCCTTAGTTATGATAAAAGATAAAGTAGATATAACTATTGTAACTGTAATTCTTACTTGATAACTTTTGTTATGTGTAATTTTACTATGTTAAAGTTAAGCCCCTTCTTTTTTGTTTAAACAGAAAAAGGGGAAATGATGTGGGAGTGATTTCTTATTAATAAAGAAACTGCCTAGGCTCATTTGATAGGCCAACCCTTGGGTAGGTGGAGAAAACAGAACAGAGTGCTGGGAGAAAGGAGCTGAATCAGAGAGTCACCATGGTTCTCCAACTCCAGACAGACACAGGTTAAGATCTTTCCTGGTAAGCCACCTCATGGTTACACAGATTATTAGAAATGGGTTAGATCAATATGTAAGAGCTAGCCAATAAGAGGCTAAAACTAATGGGCCAAGCAGTGTTTAAAAGAAAAAAAAATATTCTCATTATGGAGCATCAACTATAAACTCTGAATGCATAATCTCTAATATACACTATCAAAGATAGATTTGTCTGATATAAGCATAAACCATTTTGAGAATTGCTAAGTGCTCATTCAGGTAACACCTAGAGATTAAGTGTAATATTTAGCCTCATTTCAAAAGCTAATTCTAAAGCTAAGTAGATTGTGGATTGTATGTTGTATAACCTGGGATGGTTACTCAACCTTTCTGCCTCTCAGGCTTCTGATTGAGGACATGAGAATAGTATATATAAATATGGGAAGGATCACATAAAATCATGTATATAAAGTTCTCAGCACTGTCTGAGACACAGAATACATTCAATACACACTTACCATTACTGTAATCACTGGGAAATTATTAGCCGATTGTTACACAGCTTGTGATAGTGAGACGATCTTAAACTTCTGATACTTAGACCAATATTTTTTGCCCTAGTCTATCCATTTCTTTCTCTGGGAACAGGTAACATAAGTGTCATAGGCTTTTGAGAAATATTTAGGCTCATCCAGGGAGAAGATTCATAAAGAAATGTCTGACATAAGAAACCAATTCCTGATTCTGGAGTTGTGGCTCATTACTGTAGTCCCAGTGTTTGGAAGGCTGAAGTTAAACGATCACAACAAAGCCATTCTGAGTTATATAGGGGCAAGAGAAACAGAGAGATAGAGACAGCAGGCAGGCAGAAAGACAGAGAGATAGAGACAGCAGGCAGGCAGGCAGGCAGGCAGGCAGACAGGCAGGAAGAGAGAGAGAGAGAGAGAGAGAGAGAGAGAGAGAGAGAGAGAGAGAGAGAGAGAGAGAATCTCTAAACCTAAACACCTAAACCTTAGAGCGTTGTTATATTGTCTAATAAATAAAACACTGAGAAAATTTCCATCCTAGGTGGGCTTTTGTCTTCTGTTTGTTTTTTGCTTTGCCACAAATGAAATAGTTACTCCTCATCTAGAGATAATGATGGGAAGACCTTCAGAAAACATGTGCGATTCACAGAACGATACTGAACTGGACAATATATTTTTAAGTTAAAATAAAATAGAAGCATAAATACTACAAAGACTCAAGGAATGATGCATTTTTTAAGTTAAGTTATTTCACAGGAGTGAAAACTCACAGAAATTGTTGAGGATTGAGCGCAAAGCAAAACAAAGCTGAAGCAGAGCCGCACTTTCCTCCCTGTGTGCAGGCATAGCACTGACACAGCCCTGGAAGAGACATTAAAGCCAGGCTGAGAGAGGCATAGCTACCCCATCCACGTGCTAGAAATAATGGTTGAGTTACAGCTGCCTAAGCAAAAGATGATTTATTCTTCTCTGAAATTTACTTTGGGTTAATCAGAGTCCCAAAATGTTGGTTGTTTTAATATATGAAGAATATTACAAATATTTCATGGCTTCCCCGAGGAAATCAAGGCCAATATGCTAAATCCATGAATGCCTGGTGCAGGGCCCAAGAACTAGGGCCAGAAAGAAAAGGGAGGTCCTGGTCCACCACGGAGGGTTCGTTGTGATAGATTTCGATGTAGTTACTATAAAAGGAACTTGTTGTGATACTGTGTGCTTATAACTTTGCTAAAGAAGGAAATCTAGTACTAAGTGCTTAGACCACAGTCATTGATAAGAGGCTGCACCAGTCTTACTTCATCACTGAATCTTGATCTTGCTAACTTAACTCTCCTCACAAGGAATCACATTTTCATACACGGGATATGTGTATGAAAACACCTTGATTCCTTTTTCATTGGGTATATTTTTCACTTTTCCAGGGCATCAGGTACTGTTTATACAGCACTAGACATTGCAACAGGACAAGAGGTATGTGCTACCATTCTTTGTTATTTTCCCTTGTGTTTGCCAAGTTTTCTTGTTGATGGCATGTGTGTTTAGTGTGTTGCACTAGGTTACAATGAAAGTTTAAATCTGTTGGTGTGCAAAATATTTGAAATATATAGTAATGATTGACCAAAGAAAAGATACATATTTGTAGAACAGAAAAAACAGTAAATAATGAATTTGCATGTTACTTACGTATATTTAATAATAATTTGTTCCTCATTCAGGTGGCCATAAAGCAAATGAACCTTCAACAGCAACCCAAAAAGGAATTAATTATTAATGAAATTCTTGTCATGAGGGAAAATAAGAACCCCAATATTGTTAATTATTTAGATAGGTAAGTATTTTCTCTTATTCATTATGTATTTTCTTTCTAAGGTGTTATTTTCTTCTGAAATCATTTATTGTGAATTTATTACTTTGATAATCATCTGCAAATATTTCTGAAATGATACATAGTAATAAAGTAAATCTTTGTCTACCCATCAAACATTTGAAATTATGTTTTATGGACTTGGTTCTAAACAAAGCTAGTTTGTGTGATTTCCTTTTGAGGATGGTGGCTCTCTGTTACCAGGAAATGGACTAGTAGATCTAGGAGAAAACAATGGTGTTTTAATCATTTCATCAAATATCTGTTTGGAGCCAGTATGGTCCCTGGGAGGCTGAGTAAAGAAAGCAGACAACAATAGCCCTGTTCTAATGGGTGCTTTATGATTAACTGACAGTGAGGCCAGAGGAATTGAGACTTTAACCTTAAACCTTTTTCGTAAAGCAGGTATTTAACTCCTCTCTTTCATCAGCTGGATTAAGCGTGTGTTACAAATGGGCACTTAAACGCTGTGCTAAGTCTTCTTTTGTGGTTACCCTCTGTCTCTTCCCATTTCGCTCGCTGTTTGCTTAGCATGGCTCTGTTGAGGTTTCTGACGGGAGGTGAAGGAACTAAGGCTGGATCCAATCTCCATGAGCTTAAGGACTCGCTGCCTGTGTTAGGTCAACAGACATGGATATGGTAGGGCAATGAGCGCTGAACAGACACTGAAGTTTCAAGCTTTGATCAATGTTTCCTGTGCACCCTTTCTGGCCCACCTGCAGCAGTATGACGTGAACTCGAGTTGTGCATCTGCAGTTTTGTAAAACTTACATTCAGACTTTTTAAAGGGGCTAATTTCTAGCCTTTTGTCCATGACTAATGACAATAGAACCTGTGAAATTCGAATTTTAAGAGATTTGCCAAGTAGATCCCCAAAATACTGTAGTTTGAGCAGCGCAGAATAGGACTTTTTGCTTCATAGTGAGGTAGAGTTTTGTTTGTTTGTTTGATTTTTTAAAATATCCCTGCAGTTCAGGATGGCCCGGAACTTACACACATCCAAGGCTAACCTTGAGCTCCTAGACAACATACTTTATCCTCCCAAGCAGGTGCGATTACTGGTGTATGCCACCATACCAGGCTTAGTGGATTGCATATTAAGGCAGAGTGAGTCACTGTGTTCACTCTTCTCTATAAGAAGATAGTAATAATTGATTTGACTTATCTACTCTTTTCCTAAATTGGGAGGCTACCCAGTAACCTTTACTTCCTATATGTCAGCACTGGAGATTGTTCCTCAATAATCACTTAAAGATAATGGGCATGACACTATCGACTTTCATCCCAAATGAGACCTGAGTCTTTACCTCCTCGGTCCAAAGTCAAAGTATTTTTCTTTTCTTATTATAGCTACTTAGTGGGTGATGAGCTGTGGGTAGTCATGGAGTACTTGGCTGGCGGCTCTTTAACTGATGTGGTCACAGAAACCTGTATGGATGAAGGACAGATAGCAGCTGTCTGTAGAGAGGTAAGAAAAGAGAATATTTCTTGCTTGTCAGACCCATAAAATTTGTTAAAGCTTTCTTTCTGGATGTTCAGAATATTTCTAGCATCAAAATAATAATAATGTATTTTCTTGACTCAAAATACTGGAAAATGTATTTAAACTATAACTTAATATCATGCCCTTGTGTCATCTTCTCCAGACCCTTATTTACATTAGTTGCTTTTCTGTGGCTCTTTAAGCTCTAACATGCTACTCAGGAGACACTTTATCTAAGCCCACACATAGTAGTGCCAGGGAACATAGCCAGTTGCTATGCTCACATGGGATTCCTTTTTGATTTGTGGAAATTTTTACAAGATAAATGCTGTGTTCCTCATGTTCAATGAGTTCCATAGAATACAAACAGCATTATATTTCCATTTATTTTCCAGAAAGCTATTTTTTTTATTTTTAAGACATATTTTGATTCTCTCCCTGTGTATGTGTGGTGTGTGTGCTGTGTGTCTGTATGTGTGGGGGGTGTGTCTATGTATGTGGGGTGTGTGTATGTGTATGGGGGGTGGGTGTAGGTGTGTATGTATATGTGGGGGTCTATGTATATGGTGTGTGTATGTATGTGTGTAGGGAGTGGGTGTGTGTGTATATGGTGTCTATGTATATTGTGGGTGTGTGTGTATGTGTGTGAGGTGTGTGTGTATGTATGGGGTGTGTGTGGGGTGTGGGGGGTATGTGTGTGTATGTGTATGGGGAGTGGGTGTGTGTGTATATGTGTGTGAGGTGTGTTTGTGTATATACTACGTGTGCATATGGAAATTAGAGAACAGCTTCTGGGACTCAGTTCTTTGCTTCCATCATGTGAGACCTGGGATCTAAGCTCAAGTTATATACCTCAGTAGTCAGTGTGATCCGTCTCACAGGCTCTGAGAGGAATCTCAACACAGTCGTCCCTCACCCCACAAAGTAATTGCTTTACAGTATTCCCTGAATATTTCTTATATTGATCCTGAGGATCTGTCATCGATAAGGAGAGATGAATGTTTCTGCCTTTAGTTTCTGACCACTTTGACGATGTTTTATTCCATTGTTTTGACCAATATTGATTTTACAGCATACACCCTCCAATGGGGTCTAATCATCAAATTTTACACAAAGTAAAATGAAAACTTGAAAACCAAACCAAGGATAGTGCAACCGAGCTAAACGATATTATTCTTTCAGCTAGTAGTATATTCTACCTGAACCTGTATTTTGTTTTGTTTTGTTTTTTTTT